>NC_092767.1:79086126-79176126 GCF_047496795.1 Chiloscyllium punctatum | reverse complement strand
GCTAACAATATTCTGTATACATGTCGGACTGGGGGACAGGCAGAGAGGCAGCCTAACACAGACAGCTCCCAGAGGTTGTTTGAGTAAACATATAGTTAACCTGATACTCAAGTCCTCCTGTGGTCTGTGCAGAAAGTGATTGACTACAGCAGTCACATCAGCCAGCAGCCCTCCAACCAGGTGATCAGCTTTAGACTGAGGACCAAGCACATTACGGTCCAGTGGAGGGTCAGACAACCCCTCCACAGCCTGACCTTCTTCAAAGTGAACTCAAAATGAAGCAACAAATCAGACATGCAATGATAACGGAAACAGAAAATGCTGGAGCTACTCAGCAGGTCTGGCAGTATCGATGGAGAGAGAAACAGAGTTAATGTTTTGAGTCCAGTGACCCTTCATCAGAACTAGTAGTGACTCAGGAAAGGTATTTTTGCTGAAACTGGGGTGTTGGTGTAGGAGTGAGAAGATAGGTTCACACCGAGCACAGCCGGTGAGAAAGGCAGAGAGACAAACAAATGGATAAGTGGGTCAGACATGCTCTACCTTCTCCACAGAAGCAATGTCCCACATAGCTGAAGCAGTGGTCAACAAATGTGATACCAGGACCAGAGATATCTGTCCATTCTCCTTGTGTCCAGCAGAGACCATGTAGAAGAGAGACCATGGTGTCCCTGGTAGGGCCAACATTTATTACCCATCCCTAATTGCCCTGGACCTGAATGGCTTGCTTGGCCATTTCAGAGGGCAATTAAGAGTCAGGCTTCAGGATTTAGCTGGAGAATTATTCACCTGCCCCTACTCCTGGTTAAATCTCACTGCCTTGGTAACCAACCTCAGTGGGTCCAAAGGATACCACTGCCCAGTTACATAGCAATATCTGCCATCACGGAGAGACAAAGAGATACAGACATGGGTGGGTGAAGGGGTTAGAGGGAGTCAATGCTGCATTGGGAGGAGCACCCATAATTCCCACCCACATGAACAGAGCCACAACATCTTGCCACAGCCTGACCACTTCTGTTTGTGAGATCTTACTGTGAATTATATAGTTCCCACTTTTGCAAACATTCCAACAATTTCAGTGTGATTTTGCAGTATCTAGCAGGACAAACATGTAGATATTTTCTAACCGACCCATTCAGAGATGTTAGTACACGACACTGGAGTAGGGGTGTCTTGAACCCCAGTTTCCTGGCTCAGAGCTAGGGATACTATCTCTGTGTCACAGGAGTCAAAAGAGCATGTGAATTCCTGACCTCTCTAATGGGGAACACATACTCAGTCCCTTCCAGTAATGTAAGCCGAACACACTCCACCATTCCTCTCCAGTTAGAGAGTGTCTACACAGGGGTGTGTGTACGTATGGGTACGTGGGGTGGGTGACTATTTGTGCATCTGTCTGTGCACCTGTGTGTGCGAGTGTGTGAGTGAGTGAGAGAGAGGGATACAGAGTGTGTGTGTGTACATATGTGAGTGTCCATGTGCAGGTGTATACCTGTGTGTACATGTGGGGGTATTTGTGTACATATGTGAATGTGTGTGTAGATCTACTTGTCAATGCCTGGGTGTGGGTGAGTGTGTCTATCTCTGTGGATGTGTAGGTCTGTGGGTGGGTGAGTGCATATGTCTCTGGGTGTGTAGGTCTGTGTGTGGGTGAGTGTGTCTTTCTGTGTGTGTGTGCTTGTGAGTGCGTTGTGTGTGGATGTGTGCGTGGGTGAGAGTGTGTGTGTCTGTGTGTACATATGTGAGTGTACATCTGGGTGGGTGTGTACTTGTATGTGTCCATGTGCAGGTGTATACCAATGTGTACATGTGGGTGTCTCAGTGTACATGTGTGAAAGTGTGTGTAGATCTATTTGTCTATGTCTGTGTGTGGGTGAGTGTGTCTGTCTCTATGTGCATCTGTCTCTGTGTGTGTGTCTGCCTGTGTGTGTGTCTGGGTCTGTGTGTGTCTGTTTCTGTGTGTGGGTGAGTGTGTCTTTCTGTGTGTGTGTGTGTAAGTGTGTCTGTCTCTGTGTGTGTCTGGGTCTGTGTGTGTCTGTCTCTGTGGGGGTGTGTGGGGGTGTCTGTCTGTCTCTGTGCGTGGGGGTGTGTGTGTGAGTGTGTCTGTGTGTGTGTGTGTGTGGGGGGGGGGGGGGGTGGGTGTTGTGTATCTGGGTGATATCTGTGCAGCATTAAACCTTTACTGTTCCCTGCATGTCCCTGTGTTGGAAACACGGCGTGTATTTTGCCCGAATTCTTTACCGATGTTTGAGAAATAACCACGACCAAAGGTAGCGGAATGTTGATGGGAATGGGATTGGGATAGGCTGCGACAGTGTTGGAGTCCTGTTCGATCTTTAAAGTGAATCTTGTTTTTGGACAGCTGTTTAAAAACGCCTACTTGAGTATGAGATTTCGGATCGGTTATGGATATAAAAGTGAGTCTGTCACTGGCGATCCTTCATTGTGTGAAATTCCCAATTCATTTCCTGATTAGGATCTTAACCCACTCACAGATGAAGCCTTCATTATAATAACAGAAGATGGAAATTCAGACAAATGTACACACAGCTGATGTATAGTTCAAGGTCAGTGTTTCTCTTCCTCCCTTTGAGAATGTGTGTGGGATGGTAAGTTCCCATAGAAACCGCAGTTAAGCTCACTCCCATCTCCTGAGGTAAAAGGACAAGCTTTTGAGAGAGAAGAACGGTATGTCTACAGAGACTGTGTATGTGAGAGTGTGTGCATGTGTGCGTGTCTGTATGTCTGTATGTGTGAGAGCGTATGTGCGTGAGAGAGACAGTGTGTGTGTATGTGAGAGAGACAGAGTGTTTGAGTGAGAGGGAATGTGCGTGAGTGTGTGTGTGTGAGTTTGTGAGGGGAGTGAGGAAATGGTCTTAGATCCCTCTAACTCTGGAGTCTCCTCCAACCCCACTCCTCTGAGATCCTGCATCCCTCCAAATTCAGCATCAATTACTCAACCATTAGGCACCTACCTTTGGGCTAAAGGTTCTGTCATTCCCTCCAAACACCTCGCTCTGTCTTCTTTAAAACTGACCTCGCAGATTACCTGATATCTCCGCTCTCTTGGGATGTCTTAAATACATAATTCATTGTTGAAAGTGCATGGGTGATGTGTTCACAAACATGAGTGTGTACTTCATAGTGTGTGTGTGTGAGAGTGTGCGTGTGTGCTTGGTAGTGTGTGTGTGAGAAAGTGAGTGTGTACTTGGTAGTGTATGTGTGTGAGAGAGAATGTGTGTGTACTTGATGGTGTATGTGTGTGTGAGAGAGTGAGTGTGTGCTTGGTAGTGTATGTGTGTGAGAGAGAGTGTGTGTGTACTTGGTGGTGTATGTGTGTGAGAGAGAGTGTGTGTGTACTTGGTGGTGTATGTGTGTGAGAGAGAGTGTGTGTGTACTTGGTGGTGTATGTGTGTGAGAGAGAGTGTGTGTGTACTTGGTAGTGTATGTGTGTGAGAGAGAGTGTGTGTGTACTTGGTGGTGTATGTGTGAGAGAGAGTGTGTGTGTACTTGGTGGTGTATGTGTGTGAGAGAGTGTGTGTGTACTTGGTGGTGTATGTGTGTGAGAGAGAGTGTGTGTGTACTTGGTGGTGTATGTGTGTGAGAGAGAGTGTGTGTGTACTTGGTGGTGTATGTGTGTGAGAGAGTGAGTGTAGTTGGTAGTGTAATGAGATGCAAGTGTGTGTGAGTGTGAGAGTGATTTGAGTGTGTGTTTAATATCATGTATGTGTGTGAAAACAGAAGTGGAGTTTGGGTAGTGGGTAATGTGATGTAAGAGAGTGTGTGATTGTGTATTTTTAAATCATTCACAGGATGAGAGGCATCACTGGCTCCTGCCCACCCCATATTGCTCTGGGTCTGGAGTCACATGTAGACCAGACGAGGTAAGGATAGTGGTTTCCTTCCTGAAAGGGTATTGGTGAACATTGTACTCTTAATTCCAGATTTTTCTTGAATTCAAATCCCACTATCTGCTATATCAGAATTTGAACCTGGATCCCCAGAGCATTGTACCTCAGTCTCTGGGTTAACAGTCCAGCAATATTACCACTAGGTCCTCACATCCCTGAGAGTGTATATGAGTGTGTGTGTCCGACAATGTGTGCCTGTATATGTTAGTGTGTGTGTATATGAGAGGATGTGTGATAGTGTGTATGTGTGTGTGTATATGAGAGGATGTGTGATAGTGTGTGTATATATGAGAGGATGTGTGATAGTGTGTGTATATATGAGAGGATGTGTGATAGTGTGTATGTGTGTGTGTATATGAGAGGATGTGTGATAGTGTGTATGTGTGTGTGTATATGAGAGGATGTGTGATAGTGTGTATGTGTGTGTGTATATGAGAGGATGTGTGATAGTGTGTATGTGTGTGTGTATATGAGAGGATGTGTGATAGTGTGTATGTGTGTGTGTATATGAGAGGATGTGTGATAGTGTGTATGTGTGTGTGTATATGAGAGGATGTGTGATAGTGTGTATGTGTGTGTGTATATGAGAGGATGTGTGATAGTGTGTATGTGTGTGTGTATATGAGAGGATGTGTGATAGTGTGTATGTGTGTGTGTATATGAGAGGATGTGTGATAGTGTGTATGTGTGTGTGTATATGAGAGGATGTGTGATAGTGTGTATGTGTGTGTGTATATGAGAGGATGTGTGATAGTGTGTATGTGTGTGTGTATATGAGAGGATGTGTGATAGTGTGTATGTGTGTGTGTATATGAGAGGATGTGTGATAGTGTGTATGTGTGTGTGTATATGAGAGGATGTGTGATAGTGTGTATGTGTGTGTGTATATGAGAGGATGTGTGATAGTGTGTATGTGTGTGTGTATATGAGAGGATGTGTGATAGTGTGTATGTGTGTGTGTATACGAGAGGATGTGTGATAGTGTGTATGTGTGTGTGTATATGAGAGGATGTGTGATAGTGTGTATGTGTGTGTGTATACGAGAGGATGTGTGATAGTGTGTATGTGTGTGTGTATATGAGAGGATGTGTGATAGTGTGTATGTGTGTGTGTATATGAGAGGATGTGTGATAGTGTGTATGTGTGTGTGTATATGAGAGGATGTGTGATAGTGTGTATGTGTGTGTGTATATGAGAGGATGTGTGATAGTGTGTATGTGTGTGTGTGTATGTGAGAATGTATGAGAGTGTGTATGTGTGTGTGTATACGAGAGGATGTGTGATAGTGTGTATGTGTGTGTGTATATGAGAGGATGTGTGATAGTGTGTATGTGTGTGTGTATACGAGAGGATGTGTGATAGTGTGTATGTGTGTGTGTATATGAGAGGATGTGTGATAGTGTGTATGTGTGTGTGTATATGAGAGGATGTGTGATAGTGTGTATGTGTGTGTGTATATGAGAGGATGTGTGATAGTGTGTATGTGTGTGTGTATATGAGAGGATGTGTGATAGTGTGTATGTGTGTGTGTATATGAGAGGATGTGTGATAGTGTGTATGTGTGTGTGTATATGAGAGGATGTGTGATAGTGTGTATGTGTGTGTGTATATGAGAGGATGTGTGATAGTGTGTATGTGTGTGTGTATATGAGAGGATGTGTGATAGTGTGTATGTGTGTGTGTATATGAGAGGATGTGTGATAGTGTGTATGTGTGTGTGTGTATGTGAGAATGTATGAGAGTGTGTGTATGAGAGTGTGTAATGTACGTGTATATCAGTATGACTACCTGCTATCGCTCACAATGATAAATGTCTCTCCTAATAAACAGACACTTCATTCTTTTTGTTCAAATGTAAATGAATGTGGTGATGTCAAATATTTCATCGTGACAACAAAGGAGCTGATTGGAAGTAGCCAGGATTGTGTTTATCGAGGTGATGTACAGAGATGAACATTGATTGTAAATTTAAACTGACTTCACTCAGAATGACAGGGTTGGGAGTGAAAATCAGCCTTTTGTGGGCTGCCTTTAATGGTGACTGAGTCAGCACACCTACTTCATTCGTGATTCTTTAGTTATTAAGGAATCGCAATGTACCAATCCCCACCCCAGTTCAAACCAATTCCCTCATCTCTCTCCCTGCATTGACAGTGCTTGGTGTCAGACTAGGGAGGGAGGATTAGTCAGTTCAACCACACACACTGCGGTGAGCTACCAGAGGGAAACTGTTCTGTGGAACTGCAGCCTAGGATGCCAGTGGAACATTCCAGAAAACATCAAAGCAGTGAAAGAAAAAACAAGTGGAAATGATACAGAAAACACCAAATGCTGGAGATCACAGCGGGTCAGGCAGTATCCATGGAGAGTGAGCAAGCTAACGTTTCGAGTCTAGATGACTCTTCGTCAGAGTTGATGTTTTGTAGAACAAATGGCGCAAAACACACCATTCAGCTAATTAATCCAACAGGTTTAGGTTCCAGATGAGCATCCCTCCATGTCTCTTCATCTAGTCCTTGAGCAAAGAACTTGAGTAAAGATAAGCAAAGAGATTGTTTGGACTTGCTCAATCATTTCGGTTGGAGTCACAATATGAGTTAAACTTACACACCAGAGGCTAAATGAAGTTCTTGACATGAGTCCATTAGTCACTGTTAATTACTATTCCAATTAATTGTGCTGCAGAGTTTTATGTTATCACCTGCTATTTTTGATATATTTGCATCTATTAGATCAAATTATTGTTTTTTTCTAAATTGAACTGCGAATGGGACTGAAAATGAATGCAGACAGGTTTCCTTGATTAGACAGGGCACATGGAAGATTGGGTTCCCATCGTTGCATGAGTAACCTGTGGATGGTAAATTCTGCAATGGAGCAGCGTAGTGGCTCAGTGGTTAGCACCGCTGTCTCACCGTGCTATAGGGACATGGGTTTGATTCCAGCCTCGAGCGACTGTCTGTGTGGAGTTTGCACATTCTCCCCTTGTCTGAGTGGGTTTCCTCTGGGTGCTCCAGTTTCCTCCCACTGTCCAAAGGTGTGCAGGTTAGGATGGATTGACAATGCTAAATTGTGCATAACGTCCAGGAATGCATCGGCCAGGAGGATTGACAATGGGAAATGCAGCGTTACAGGAAAAGGTTGGGATGCTCTTTGGAGAGTTAGTGTGAACTCAATAGGTCAAATGGCCTGTTTCCACACTGTGGATTCTATGTGTAGTAACATTTCTGACCAGGTTAGACAATATCTAAATTGCTGTGTTTTCCCCCTCATTTTTAATGGTTCGCATTCAGAGAACCCCTACAGTGTAGACACAGGCCATTCAGCCCATCATTGCTCAGAAGAGCAATGTGCCCACCTTATAACTCTGTGCTTCCCATCACCAACCCCCACAGCCTGGACACTATGGGCAACTTAGCATGGCCAATCCACCCTAACCTGAGCATCTTTGAATTGTGGGAGGAAACCAGAGCACCCAGAGGAATCTCAGGCAGACATGGGGGGAATGTGCAAACTCCACACAGACAGTCGCCCGAGGCTGGAATCGACCCTGGGTCCCTGGCGCTGTGAGGCAGCAGTGCCAACCACTGAGCCACCATGTGGGCATCACCCATAATGGCTTTTGCAAGTAAATTTCCAATTGGCTGCACAGGGGACTGCTGGTAGTGGTTAATAATCAAAAACAAAAAAAGGTCACAGTGATTTGGTGATGGGAAAGTTATTGAATGTGATAACACTTCCGATATATAAAATAAAATAGAATGCTGTGTCAGTTCTTGTGGTAGTGTCTCTACCTGTGAGCCAGGAAAACTAGGTTCAAGTCCCACCTGCTCTGGAGGTGTCTGTTGGAACATTTCTGAACAGGTTGAGTAGAAAAATACCTACAATGCAATATTCTAAGTCATGAACATTTGCCTCAACATGACTACTCTTCAAAGAAATCCATTTGTGTAGGAAGAGCTTGTAGATGATTCTGGAAGGTGTAGGGAAGGTATTGTCCAACGGTGAAGTGACACTCTACAAGGCCCACTCAGAAAGGCTGCTAACAACAGTGTGGGGACAGAATAGTTTCCTCATGGTTACAGCCCTCATTCCTCACTCTCATGTTCTCCAGGATGGAGGAAGTCAATGAAGGTAGGCCAAGAAAGGGTCCATGGTGCCAGGTGCTTGGCAGTGCCCATGTCCCTGGAGACCTCCAGAATCCGAACTTCACTGTGACACGGCAACAGAGGCTCAGGGGATGGGGTCAGGGGCATTGTCCCAGAGGCTGGAGGGTTTCCTGTACAACTCAGCCCCTGAGGAGATGTGAATTACCCTTGTTATTCCATCAGCATCCGTGTCACCGCTGAGACCTGAGCTGGGTGTCACCTGTGCAGTGTCAGGGGCTGAACCACATGGATTATACAAACAGGAAACAAGAGGAGGCCGCTCGTCCCTTCCAGCCTGCTCCCCCATTCAATAAGATTATGGCTGATCTGATTTTAACCTCAACTCTACATTCCTGTAAAACCCCTGACAATCTCTCATCCCATTGGTCATCGAGAATTGATCTCCCTCTGCCTAAAAGCTATTTAAAGATTCTGCAATCGTGGCCTTTTGGGGAAGGGAACTCCAAAGGCTCACAACCCTCTAAGACAAAAATACTTCCTCTTCACTGTTAGAAATGTTATTTTTTCAACTATGATCCCTTGTTTTGGATTCTCCCTCAAGAGCAAATGCCCTTTCAAGATCTGCCCGGCCAAAGCTCCTCAATTAAGTCATCGCTGACTGCTCTAAACTCCAGAGGATTCAGGGCCTGCCTGCCTCACCCTGCCTCAGAATCTAGTCTGCTCATTTCTGCTCTTAGTTTATTGAACCTTTTCTGAACCACTTCCAGCACATTAGAATCCTTCCATAAGTACAGTGTCCAGCAGTGTACATAGTACACCAGATGGAGATCAGTCATCTCAGCTCCAGGACATCCTTGCAGGAGTTCTTCAGGGTAGTGTCCTTGGCCCAATCATCTTCAACTGCTTCATTAATGACCTTCCCTCCATCATTAGGTCAGAAGTGGGGGGTGTTCACTGATGATTACACAATATTTAGCAGCATTCACCACTCCTCAGGGACTCAAGCTGTCCATGTGACACAATGACTCATAGGATGTGAGTGTCACTGAACGGACAACCACGTATTGCCCCTTGAGAAGGTGGGGGTGAGCCGCCTTCTTGAAACCATGTGCTGCAAACCATGTGCTGTGGGTTGACCCACAATGCCCTTAGGGAGGGAATTCCAGGATTCTGACCCAGCAACACTGAAGGAACTGCGATATATTTCCAAGTCGGGATGGTGAGGGGCTTGGAGGGGAACTTGCTGGGGGTGGTGTTCCCATGTATCTGCTGCCCTTGTCCTTCCACATGGCAGTGGTGGTGGGTTTGGAAGGTGCTGCCTGAGGATCTTTGGTGAATTTCTCCAATGTATCTTGCAGACAGTACACACTGGTGTTATTGAGCATCAGTGGTGGAGGGAATGAATTTGATGCTAATTAAACGTTTCTGTCCTGGATGGTGTCAAGCTTCTTGAGTGTCAATGGAGCTGCACCCATTCAGGGAAATGGGGAATATTCCATCACACTCCTGATGCCTTGTCAATGACGGACAGTCTTTGGGGTGTCAGAAGATGAGGTACTGACTGTAGGATTCCCAGCCTCTGACCTGTTATTGTAGCTACAGTATTTAGTTTCATTTTTCCTAAACTGAGAAGACTCTAAATCTCCAAGTTATGTTTTTTTTCCCCTATTTATATTTTTTCCCCTTTACCCCCACACAACTGTAGTCGTGCTTGTATTTTCCCCAGCACCCAGCTACAGTACTCAAATGGAAAGTCTACTGAATTCTATAGCAATACCCTGATCAATCAGAATCTATCTGCCTAGTAGATTAGATTACTTACAGCATGGAAACAGGCCCTTCAGCCCAACAAGTCCACACCGACCCGCCGAAGCACACCCACCCATACCCCTACATTTACCCTGCACCTAACACTACGGGCAATTTAGCATGGCCAATTCACCTGGCCTGCACATTTTTGGACTGTGGGAGGAAACCCACACAGACATGGGGAGAATGTGCAAACTCCACAGTCAGTCGCCTGAGGCAGGAATTGAACCCGGGTCTCTGGCGCCGTGAGGCAGCAGTGCTAACCACTGTGCCATCGTGCCGCCCACGAATTAAGATTGACAGTTAACTGGTTTTCCTGCATCTCCATGCCAGTGATGGGCTAACCAATCAGCACGCTGTATAAATTGATGTCCCTTTATTCACCTCTGTTTCTTGTATTCTGATCAGTACAAAATGAAAAGCTTTGATTTCTTGTCTCCATTTAGCAACGTTTAAACACAAAGAAGTTCAAACTGTTTCTTTAATATTTCATTATGTTCTGAACTGGTACTGCGATTCCCCAAAACAAGAAGATCCTAATGGTTTTGGAAATCCCTCTGATGTCAGTAAACCCAAAGATTGCTGTTGAAAATGATGAATTGTACTGGAACTCAGCAATTGGCCAGACATCGGTAAGTTCACCTTCAAATTCTTTCAACTTCTCATCCACACTCTGAGTCACAGCCTTTACTTGGCTGGTTAGCCCAGTCTTCCAGAATTGTCCAGAGTTTGCAGGTTAACATCCAATGTTAGTCAACAGTTTTCACAACACTCGACACCACAGGCGACAGAATTGGTGCAACACATTACAGTGTACTTTATGAATCTTGCCAGGACTCACTCCTCTTGTTGGTGTTAATGACTGTTTCCTGGCTGCTTCCAAGGAAGACTCTTGTCTGTGTTTTGTGAAACAGTGGAACCTATTCTTTCATCTCCCCCTGAGCTGCTGTTTCTTTGCTGGGCAATAGTAAGTGAATGGGGAGGTGGAAAGGTCATGCTGGATTTCCAGACACAAAACAGACTGTGACTGTAAAAAAACAAATAGAAACGAGGAACAGGAGTGGGCTTTTCGGACCCTTGTCTTTGCTCCATCAATTGATATGACTGTGGTTGGTCATCCAACTCTGTATCCAGTTCCCACTTTCTCCTCCCTCTCGCCACCCCCCCCCCCACCTCCGAGCCCTAAGAATTAAATCTAACTCTTTCTTGAAAAAATTCAATATTTGGGCTTCACGCTGTCTGTGGCAGAGAATTGCACAGGCTCCCCCCTCTCTGGGTGAAGACATTTCTCCTCAGCTCAGTCCGACTCTGTATCCTTCCGCTACAGTCTCTGGTTCTGTACTCCTGGGTCATCAGCTTGTAATGGCCATTTCATTGGGGCTTAGCTTGCCAGAGTTATACTAATACTGGAAAAGGTTGAAGTTCATAGATAAAAAGACAATAAAGATTTGTAAGCTAGCATTTCAATCTAGATAACTCTTCATCAGAGCTCTGAAGAGTCAACTAGACTCAAAATATTAGCTTGCTTTCCCTCAATGGATGCAGCCTGACCCGCTATGATTTCCAGCATGTTTTTGTTTTCAGTTCAGATTCCAGCATCTGCAGTAATTTGCTCCAATAATAAAGATTTGCATTTACATAGTGCTTTATAATGCTCCAAGATGTTTCTGAAGAACATAAACAGATGAGGCACACAGCCTCATCAGGGCATGTTAGAGCATGCCATCAGAGTTTGGCCAATCAGGTGGAGTTTTAAGAAGTGTTTTCAAGGTCGGGAGGAAGGTACATAACCCTATCGTACGTTTGGTGGGGAAGTCCTGAGCTTAGCTGCTACAACTCCTGAATGAAATGTTATGAATGGTTTGACAAAGGGTTTTGGAGATATGCAACAGATGAGAAATGTAGGGTTACAAAGATCTTTGGTGGTTTTCTAGGGCTGAGGTTTCAGAACTAGGGAGGGGTGAAGCCATGGATTGTGAGCCAATGTTGGTCAGTGATGGGAAATATTACAGATATTATTGTTAACATTTCCATACACTCCTGTTCTCTACCTGAGCTCCACATCCATCTACCAAAACATGTTCCTGCTCCTTGCACCGTCTCCGTCAAAATCAAGATTACCTCATAATTTCTTCAGTCAGGAGTGATTGTCTTGCCTTTCCCAGCTCTACACCAATAGACATCCTTGACCTGGAGTGAAGGCTGATTCTCTAGCTCCCAGAGTTGCCTTTGAATTTGCCACAGGTCTCTCTGCCCTTGGCGTTACAATCAACGTACATTGGCAAGCCCTTGCCCAAGGGAGACACTGTCTAATTCCCACACTATGACCACATTGAGGGCTCACCCAAACACCTGCTGGGTATTGGCTGGTAAAATCTGGAACACTGGGGCTCAGTGTCAAACTGCAGATCGATGGGTTCAGAATGAGAGGAGGAGAAACCCTTTCTCGTGTTGTGAATCTTTGGAACCCTGTAATTGGAGAAAGATGGCAGAAAACCAAGGAGCAGAGAGATTTGGGAGGCCCCATCCATGAATCACAGAAAATTAGCGTCCAAGTTCAGGTGGTAATGGGAAGGCAAATGGAATGTTGGCCTTTATTTCAAAGGTGATGGAGTATAAAAAATAGGGAGGTTTTAGCAAAACTATACAAGGCATAGTCAGTCCAGAACTGGAATACTGGGAGCAGTTTTGGTCCCATTATCTCAGGAAAGAGAGATTGGCATTACAGGCAGTCCAGAGAAGGTTCACTCGGCTGATCCCAGATATGGAAGGACTGTTTTATGAGGAGAGGGTGAGTAGGTTGGGCCTGTACTAGTTGGAATATATAACATTGTAAGGTGATTTCTGAAACTGGCAAGATCCTTCGAGGACTTGACAGGATAGATGCGGAAATGTTGTTTCCCCGTGTGGAAGAGTCTAGGATCAGGGAGCATGATGTCAGAGTGAGGGGTCACCCACTGAAGGCAGAGATGAGGAATTTCTTCTCTCAAAGGGGAGTGAATCTGTGGCATTCTTTACCACAGAGGGCTGCCGAGGCCGGGTCATTAAGTATATTTAAGGCTGACAGATTTTTGATCTGGAAGGGAATCAAGGATTACGGGGAAAAGGCAGGAAGGTGGGGTTGAGGATGATCAGGTCAGCCACCATCTCACTCTATGGTGGAGCAGGAGCAGAATCAATGGGCTGAATGGCCTACTTCTTCTTATAATGTTAACCCAGAGGATTATAGTTCGAAGGCTGCTGTAGAGAGATTTTTGATCATTCTGGGAATTAAGGGATATGGGGAGTGGATAAGGAAATGGTGTTGAGTCCTGAGATTCCATGATTGTGTTAAATGTTAAATGTTGCAGTTGGTTTGATTGACCAAAAAGGTTACTTTCACTCCTACTGCCTCTCATTTTCTCGGCTGCTTGCAGAATTTGATATTGGAATCGCTTTGTGTTTACTGACATGACAGCAGCACCCCCTGCCAATCAACCCCATTATAATCTTACTCCAATCAAACGTAAAAACTCCCAAGGTCTCTGCACACCTTCAATTCTGTCTGTTACACCTCCCCAGTAATCCATCATTGGTGGCTGTGCCAAAGCTCTGAACATCCCCATTGAGCTTCTCCACCTCTCTCATGTGTTAGGGCGCTCCATGAAACCACCTTCTTTTACTAAGGTTCGAGCCTCCAGTCTGTATATCTCCCTCTGTAGCTCAGCGTCAGTTCCTTGTGTCTGATAATCGCTGCCATGCCGTGTTCAGGTGCAGGCACAATCTAAATGCACGTTGTTGTTGCTCGCCTCTGACACAATGGTGCTGAGTCTGTGTGATGAGAGTTGACTATGGCAGTTGTTGATTGTAATATCATCAAACCGTGATACGTAGAGTGTGTTTGAAGTGACTGCACTGCTGCAGGCAAAATGGATTGGTGTTTTGACCTATTTTCTTTTTCCATTCTCTTTCTTCAATAAATTGCTTTTCTCTCTGTGAAACCCCTTCCTGCTCACTATGAAATAAGCAAGGGGTCAGCAGGAACTCTCACTCCGAGGTGACCCCTGGCTCCATGAAGGCACCATCTGTGGTCAGGTGTGTGATTCACACAGATCAGAAAGAATCCCTGCTCTATGTTTATCTCCTGTTCTAACTCCAACCCTCCCTGAGTGAGGAGGGGAACAGGCTGCTTAGTTCCCAATGACCAAGCAGCTGGGAGCAGCGCTTCAAAAATGCAGTAGTTGAGGATCTTAGAGAAACATATAAAATCATGAAGGGAGTGGATAAGATGAAGTTGGGAGGATGTTTGCAATGCCAGGTGAAGCTAGGAGAAGAGGGCACAGCCTCAAGATTAGAGGGAGCAGATTTCAGACTGAATTGAGAAGGGCAGCAAGGTGGCTCAGTGGTTAGCACTGCTGCCTCACAGCACCAGGGTCCCAGGTTCAATTCCAACCTTGGGCGACTGTTTGTGTGGAGTTTGTACATTCTCCCAGTGTCTGCATGGGTTTCCTCCCACAGTCCAATGGTGTGCAGGTTAGGTGATTTGGCCATTCTAAATTGCTCATAGTGTTAGGTGCATTAGTCAGGGGTAAATATAGGGTAGGGGAGTGGGTTACTCTTCAAAGGGTCGGTATGGACTTGTTGGGCCGAAGGGCCTGTTCCCATACTGTAAGGAATCTAGTCTTCACCCAAAGGGTTGTGAATCTGTGGAATTCCCTGCCCAGGGAAGTGGTTAAGGTTTCCTCAGTAAATGTTTTTAAAGCTAAACTGGATATCTTTTGAACAGTAAAGGGATTAAGAGTTGCAGTGAGATGGTGGGGAATTGGAGCTGAGGTCACGAAGAAATCAGCCATGATCTTATTGAATGGTGGAGCGAGCTGGAAGGCCCAGATGACCTACTCCTGCTCCTGGTTCTTATGGTCTTATGAACCCCAGCTTGTCACAAAAAATGTGAATGATTTTAGATGAGGGAACGTTTGCAAATGACACAAAGCTGGGTGGGAAGGGTGAGCTGTGAGGAGGATGCAGAGATGTTGCATTATGGTTTGGACAGGCTGAGGGAGTGGGCAGATAAATGGCAGGTGCGGGATAATGTGGATAAATGTGAGGTTATCCACTTTGGTAGCAAAAACAGGAAGGCAGATTATTATCTGAATGACAATCGAGTAAGAAAGGGCCAGGTACAAAGGCCATATGTACACGTTGATGGAGATGGGCATTGCAGGGACAACAAGCAGTGAAGGAGCAGGGATGGCTTGCTACAGTTGTACAGGGACTTGGTGAGGCTGCATTTGGAGCACTGCATGTCATTTTAGACTCTGTATCTGAGAATGTTGAGGTGATGGAGAGAGCGCAGTGAAGGTTTCCAGACTGATTCCTGGGGTGGCAGGGCTGATATGTGAAGACAGATTGAAACAGTTAGGACTATATATGGAGGTGTTTAGAAGAATGGGGAGGGAGTGGTGGCGGGAGGTGGGGAGTGGGGAAGAATCTCAGAAACCTTTCACCTTCTGCCAGGACAAGGCAAGGTAAATGCAGGAAGGATGTTCCTAATAACCAGGGAGTCCAAAGGCAAGAGTCACAGTCTAAGGAAATGGGGTAGGCCATTTCAGACTGAGATGAGGAGAGTGGGGAACCTGTGGAATTCACTGTCACAGAAAGCAGATAAATCCAAAACACTGAATGTTTCCAAGAAGGAAATAGATATAGTTTTTAGGGATCAAAGACTATAGAGTGAACTTGGGAACTGGGGACTGATCAGCCATGATTGTACTGAATGGTGAAGCAGGCTTGAGTCTTCATACTGTCACCTTCAGCCAAGGATCTGACGGAGCAGAGGGCTTCACATCTCGCACACGCTCGCACACACTTGCATACGTTTGCACATGCACTCACTCACACTTGCACACACACACACAAACGCACACACTCACATGCGCACACACTCACACTCATGCATACACGCTCACACTCACACACAAGCGCACACACACATGCGCACACACTCACACTCATACATACACGCTCACACTCACACACAAACGCACACTCACATGCACACACACTCACACTCATGCACACACATTCATGCTCATGCTCACACTCGCACACTCGCACACTCGCACTCACACACTAGCACACACACGCTCTCATACATATTCGCACCCTCTCACCCTCTCACTCTCCCATGGATCTAATCAAATCTCTGAAGAATTATGATTGTGGAAATGTATTTTCATGATTTGGATGGTGTGCTCAGAAATACAATTGCGAAACAAGTGCTTGCAGTTGGCCTGGAGTGCCCTTCACTCCTCGTCATATGGAGCTGCTCATTCACCTGGCTGGGTGGATTTGCTTGGGTAACCAGCACAGCAGTCAGAGACACCCTGGCCTGATTTGTGCATTCCAAATGCATTATTTGGATTTCGAACTCTGATTGAGTTGCCCTGTGTGTCATTTTGTCTCTGCTTGTTCCTACACAATCCAGGACCTTCAACTGACCTACTGGTTCAGCAATGAATGCTTCAGTGATGGAACTTTCTCTGCCTGACAACTACCCAACAATGGGAAAATTGCCCAGGTGTGCCCGGCCCCAAGCAACAAGACAAACCCAACCCAGCCAATTCCTGCCCCATCAGTCTAATTTCGGTTTTCTATACAAATTTGTACACCGTTCATACAGTTGAGAGTGTGGTGCTGGAAAAGCACAGCAGGTCAGACAGCATCCAAGGAGCAGGAGAATTGATGTTTCAGGCATAAGCTGTTCATCAGGAATGAGGCTTGTAGGGCGGGGTCTAAGAAACAAATGGGAGGGGGGTGGAGACAAGGTATCTGGCAATGCAATAGGTACATGAACATGGGGGAGAAGGTGATAGGTCGGAGAGTGGGTGGAGCAGATGGGTGAGAAGGAGGAAAGATTGTCTGGTTAAGGGGGTGGTGCCAAGTTGGAGGATGGAGACTGGGATAAGGTGGGGGGAGGGGAAATGAGGAAGCTGTTGAAAACCACATTGATCCCGTATGGTTGCAGTGTCCCAAGGTGGCATTGGGTGGTAAGAGTTTGGCGGTGGAGGAGGCCCAGGACCTGCATGTCCCTGATGGAGTGGGAGGGGGAGTTATAACGTTCAGCCACGGGACAGTGGGGTTGGTGCGGGTGTCCCAGAGATGTCCTCTGAAATGATCCACAAGTTGGCGTCCTGTCTCCCCAGTGTAACTTCAGATGTAACAGATACTGTAGATAACGTGTGTGGAAGTTCAGGTAAATCTCTATTGGATGTGGAAGGATCCTTTGGGGCCTTGGACGGAGGTGAAGGGGGAGGTGTGAGTGCAGGTTTTGCACCTCCTACGGTGGCAGGGGAAGGTGCCAGGGGTGGGCTGGCAGAGGGGCATTGATCTGACAAGGGAGTCATGGAGGGAATAGTCTTTCCGGAACGCTGATATGGCGGGGAGGGAAATATGTCTCTGGTAGTGAGGTCTGTTTGTAGGTGGTGGAAGTGGTGGAGCATGATGCGATGTATGTGGAGGTTTGGGGGTGGATGGTGAGAACCATGAGGATTCTTGCCTTGTTGCAGTTAGAAGGGTGGGGTTCAAGGGCGGAGGAGTGGGAAGTGAGGGAGCTGCCTTACCACCTGACACCTGGAGAAAGAATACCTCATCTTCCACCTTGGGACCCTGCAACCATACGGGATCAATATGGATTTCACCAGTTTCCTCATTTCCCCTCCTCCCACCTTATCCCAGTCACAGAGTCATACAGAGTCCAACCTGTCCATACCGACCAGATTTCCCAATCCAATCTAGTCCCACCTGCCAGCACCTGGCCCATATCTCTCCAAATCCTTCCTATTCATATACCCATCCGAATGCCTTATAAATGTTACAATTGTACCATCCTCCACCACTTCCTCGGGCATCTCATTCCATGCACGTACCACCCTCTGTGTGATAAAGTTACCCCTAAGGTCCCTTTTATATCTTTCCCCTCTCACCCTAAATCTAGGTCCTCTAGTTCTGGATTCCCCAATCCCAGGGAAAAGACTTTGCCTATTTATCCTATCCATGCCCCTCATAAGTTTGTAAACCTCTATAAGGTCACCCCTCAGCCTCTGACACTCCAGGGAAAACAGTCCCAGCCTATCCAGCCTCTCCCTATAGCTCAAACCCTCCAACCCTGGCAACATCCTTGTAAATCTTTTCTGAACCTTTTCAAGTTTCACAACATCTTTCCGATAGGAAGGAGACCAGCATTGCATGCAATATTCCAACAGTGGCCTAACCAATGTCCTGTACAGCCACAACATGACCTCCCAACTCCTGTACTCAATACTCTGACCAATAAAAGAAAGCATACCAAATGCCTTCTTCACTATCCTATCTA
Source organism: Chiloscyllium punctatum (assembly GCF_047496795.1). Taxonomy (NCBI): domain Eukaryota; kingdom Metazoa; phylum Chordata; class Chondrichthyes; order Orectolobiformes; family Hemiscylliidae; genus Chiloscyllium; species Chiloscyllium punctatum. Next base: position 79,157,941 of record NC_092767.1, on the reverse strand, counting down.
CCTGCGACTCTACTTTCAAGGAGCTATGAACCTGCACTCCAAGGTCTCTTTGTTCAGCAACACTCCCTAGGACCTTACCATTAAGTGTACAAGTCCTGCTAAGATTTGCTTTCTCAAAATACAGCACCTCGCATTTATCTGAATTAAACTCCATCTGCCACTTCTCAGCCCATTGGCCCATCTGGTCAAGATCCTGTTGTAATCTGAAGTAACCCTCTTCGCTGTCCATACACCTCCAATGTTGGTGTCATCTGCAAACTTACTAACTGTACCTCTTATACTCACATCCAAATCATTTATGTAAATGACAAAAAAGTAGAGGATCGAGCACCGATCCTTGTGGCACTCCACTGGTCAGTCTGAAAAACAACCCTCCACCACCACCCACTGTCTTCTGCCTTTGAGCCAATTCTGTATCCAAATGGCTAGTTCTCCCTGTATTCCATGAGAACTAACCTTGCTAATCAGTCTCCCATGGGGAACCTTGCCTTCAACTCGGCACCGCCCCCTTGACCGGTCCTACCTGTCCATCTTCCTGCCTTCCCACCCATCTGCTCCACTGTCCCCTCCAACCTATCACTTCCACCTGCACCTTCATCTACCTATCGTATTCCCAGCTACCACACCGCCCCGCCCCCCTCCCCACCCCACCCATTTATCTCTCAGACCCCCCGGCCCACAAGCCTCATTCCAGATGAGGGGCTTATGCCTGAAACGTTGACTCTCCTGCTCCTCGGATGCTGTCTGACCAGCTGTGCTTTTCCAGCACCACACTCTCGACTCTGATCTCCAGCATCTGCAGCCCTCACTTTCTCTTAGCCGTCCATACAGGGGGAAATCATTCTTTGGACAATCGCGGGTTCAGAACCAGCCAAGACCCATTCCTTCATTGGTCTGATATCATTGGTCTGGGTCAATTCCAGTGACTCTAAAAAAAATGGCATTTAGTGACTAGTTATGGCAAGAAATGTTGACATATGGTTTATATTTGCAGTTATTTCTGTTTCTATTTAGCATTTAGTTTAAGAAAGCTGCATAAGTATCTGGCTTGGAAGAAGACGGAGAGCTAGGAGGCTCAGAGCCAGGGAGACATAGTCAAACTTGGGGTGGCATTGAGTAGGACAAGGGCAGCAGCTGATTCACCCCCTCAGTCAGTGGGTATGGTTCAAAGACCAAAGAATGATTTACCCCTTTAGTCTCAGAAACCAACCTTCCAGTCATGCTCACTTCTAACTGCAACTCTGTGGGGTCACAGGGAATGCTGAACTTTCCAAATAATGTAGAGGACAGCGGCTGATCCAGGAAGAGTTATGTAAACTGAAAGGTTAGACTGGATAAGATCGGTCCACCAAGTTTACCTCTCGTGTGTGGGGCTATTGAGTTAACCACCTTGTCTTATTCATTCCAATTGTCTGTCCTTGAAAGGTCTTATTCTGAGGTAAACCTGCTTCCCTTTTGGAAGACAATAAGATGTAGAAGCAGAAGCAGACCTTTCAGCCCATCAAGTCTGTTCCGCCATACAATGAGACCATGACTGATCTGATGATCCCCAATGTCCTATGCAGGGTAGTTTGTTGCTTGATTTGAAAGCTGATATTCTTGCAACTGTCCTGATGAGTAACAGACCAAAGCATTTTTTCTAGTCTGTCTTTTACTCAGCAACACCTGAGAGCAAATCTTCAGACATTGTATCCTCAGAATTCCTTTGGGATGACAAAGTCCTTGTCTTCTCTTCACAATAAATCCTGCACATAGTCTTCATCTTTGCTATTATCTAACCAACTTAATGCTTGTACACAAAAGAATTTGAGAATCAAATAAAAGCAATTATACACACAATGCACTGAAATCCGCAGATTTATACCAATAAAAGGATGGTAATTTATTCAGAACATCTTTTCCATCAGTAACATCTCTGCCACACTCTCTGATTATACAATGACCGCCCCATAAACTCCAACCACCTCCCAATACTATGAACGATAAGAGTCTCAGAAATATCTTAATGCTTCATAACTGTATAATTTGAAATTTATGCTGTTCTCAGGCTTTAAATGTGATAAACATCATGGAACAGCTACTCTGTCACCTCATAAAATCAAAAGGCTGTGGATGCAGGAAATCTGCAATCAAAGGAGGAAGTGTTGAAAATACTGAGATACTTCTTTGGCACCTGTGGAGAGAACCTTGAGTCTAAAGTTTTACATCAATGGTCCAAAACATTAACTCTGTTTCTCTCTCTGCAGATACTGCCAGACCTGTTGAATATTCCCAGTTGTTCCTGGTTCAAACAGCAGTAAAAGGATGTATGTTATACTGTTCAGTGACGGTGTTAGTCATGTCAGCGCTGATGTAGGTGTAACTCTCAGTGTGGAAACACTCCACACGTTACAGTAAGAGCTGAGCTTCCAGCCCTAGTCCACCCTCAAGCAACAAAATCAGCCTCAGCACCTGAACATCAGGATCAGAATCTTGTCATAATTTCAACTCTCCCCCACCATCAGACACGATAGAGGGTGTGACTGTGTGTTTGTGTGTTTGTGCGAGGCATGGGGAGGGAGGGTTGTGAGATGGAGAATATCCATTCAAGTATGTGTTTAAGGATGCATCTGAGGTCCCAGTGGGTGTAAATGCATCTGAGTGTCTGTAGTTGTGTACCTGGGTATATGGCTGTGTGGGTGCACCTGAGTCTGTCTGACTGTGGGGTATTGGAGTTGTTCTGCATTTGTGTATGTGTGTGTGTGTGTGTTTGTTTGTGGGCGCGTGTATGTGTGTGTCTATGCATATATACATGTGTGTATATGTGTGTGTGTGTGTGTGTGTGTTTGTGGGCACGTGTATGTGTGTGTCTATGCGTATATACATGTGTGTATATGTGTGTGTGTGTGTGTGCGCGTGTGTGCGCGTGTATTTGTGTGTCTATGCGTATATGTGTGTGTGTGTGTGTGTGTGCCTATGTGTCTATGTATAAGTTTTTGGCCATGTGTGTCTCAGCCTGTGTGCATGTTGGTGTTTTTCTCTGTGTGGGTGGGTGTGTGTGTGTGGGTGGGTGTGTGTATATGGGTGTGTGTGTTTGGGTGTGTGGGTGTATGTCTATGCGTTTCGGTGTGTGTGACTGTGTATGTGAGTATTTTTGTGTGGGTGTTTCCATTTATGTGCATATGTGTGGGCAAGAGTGTATGGGTGTGTGTATCTGTGCATGTGTTTATCGTTAATAATTGCAGATTATAGTAGGATTAGCTGTGATGCTTTGTGAATATTCCCTGGCAGTGAGCTAATGAAGTCTGTGAGCCTGAAATCCTGTGATCGGAATGCCTCCTCCAGGGGCACTGACTCCAAATATTTCTCTCCATTTCTGGTTAGGGCAGCATTTATTTCCCACCACTAAATACCCTGGCAAAAGTGGCAGAGAGCTGCTTTATTAAATTGCTGCTCACTGTGGGATGTATGAAGTCCCACAGAGCTGTCAGGGAGGGTGTTCTGACCCAGTGATAGGGAAGGAACAACAATGTATTTTAAAGTCAACTGCAGAATTCTGAGGTACAGAAGGATCTGGGCATTCTCGTACAAAAGTCCAAAATGTTAATGTGCAAAGGCAGCAAGTAAATAAGAAGTTTAATGCTCTTTTAGATTATGAGGAATTGAATATAAAAGTAACAATGTATTGCTTCAGTTATACAGGGGATTACAGGCCACACAGAGTCATAGTCATACAGCACAGAAACAGACCCTTCAGTCCTGTCAGTCTATGCCAAACATAATCCCAAACTAAACAACTCTCACCTGCTTGCCTACTCCTGGCCTATATTCTTCCAAAACCTTTCCTAGTCAGGTACCAATCCATTAGTCTTTTGAACATTGTAATTGTACCCATACCCACCCAGGAGTTCATTCCACATGCGAACCATTCTATGTCTAAAACTTTTGCCCCTCATGTATTTTTTAAATCTCTCTCCTCTCACCTTAAACCTTGTCCTCTAGTGTTGAAATCCCTCATCCTAAAGAAAAGACAAGCACCATTAACCCTTATCTATATCCCTCCTGATTTTATAAACCTCCATAAGATTAACTCTCAACTCCTACACTCCAGTCAAAAAAGTCCCAGCGTATCCAGCTTCTCCTTATAACTCAAACCCTCCATAGCCAACAACAACTTGCAGTTTTGATCTCTTTATTGCAGGAATTATATAAGTGTACAGGACGTGGTTCAGAGGGGATTGATTCCTGGAAGCACGGGGTTGTTTGGGGAAAGATTGAACAGACTGTGCTCGTCCCCACTGGGGGTTAGAGAGTGAGGGGGTGGTCTGATTGGAGTGTATCAGATCCTGAATGGTCTGGACACAGTGGATGGGGAAAGGATGGTCCCTCTGGTGGGTCAGTCTGGATCTAGGGGGGCACTTTAAAAATTAGATGTTGCCTTTTGATGATTGAGATGAGGATTTTTTTTCTGAGTTCTACAACTTTGGGAATTCCTGTCTCAGAAGGCAGAGGAGGCGGGGTCATTGAGTATTTTTAATGGTCTATTTGTTCCAACCCTTATATTTATATGTTCAAAAGACAGGATGGTGAGTGGGTCAGAGGGGAACTTAGAGTCATAGAGATGTACAGCATGGAAACAGACCCTTCGGTCCAACCCGTCCATGCCGACCAGATATCCCAACCCAATTTAGTCCCATCAGCCAGCACGTAGCCCACATCCCTCCAAACCCTTCATATTCATATACCCATCCAAATGCCTCTTAAATGTTGCAATTGTACCAGCCTCCACCATTTTCTCTGGAAGATCATTCCATACCTGTACCACCCTCTGTGTGAAAACGTTGCCCCTTAGGTCTCTTTTATATCTTTCCCCTCTCACCCTAAACCTATACCTTCTAGTTCTTGCAGGGGGATGGTGTTCCCATGTATCTGCTGCCCTTGTCCTTCTAGATGGAAGTGATCGTGGGTTTGGAAGGTACTGTCTGGGGATCTTTGGTGAATTTCTGCAGTGCATCTTGTAGATGGTACACATTGCTTCTACTGAGCATCGTTGGGGGAGGGAGAGGATGTTTGTGGATGTGATGCCAATCAAGTGGGGGCTGCTTTGTCCCTGGATGGTGTTGAGCTTCTTAAGTGTTGTTGGAGCTGTCCCCATCCAGGGCAAGTGGGGAGTATTCCATCACACTCCTGACTTGTGCCTTGTAGATGGTGGACAGGCTTTGGAGAGTCAGGAGGGGAGTTACTCACCTCAGTATTCCCAGCCTCTGACCTGCTCTTGAGTCATGACATTCATATGACACCAGTGGGTTTCTGGTTAATGGTAACCCTAGGGCATTGACAGTGAGGGATTTATTGATACCAATGCCATTGACTGTGAAAGAGCTATATTTTCGTCTTAGAGATGGTTATTACCTTCCATTAGCATGAAAGAGATGTCTCTTGGTTTAAGGTGAAAGGGGAAACATTTAAAAAGGACCTGAGGAGTAACTTTATTATGCAGAGAGTAGTGCGTGTGTGAAACTGATTGCCAGAGGAGGTGGTGGAGGCTGGTACAAGTATAACATTTAATAGGCATCTGGATGGATATATGAACAGGGAGGGTTTAGAGGGATATGGGCCAAAGGCTGGCAAATAGATGTAGATCAGATTGGGATATCTGGTCGGCATGGACAAGTTGAACTGAAGGGTCTGTTTCTGTGCTAAACGGCTCTACTGCATGGCTTGATCTTCATGGTAGAGTGGGGGATATATTGGACTATGAGCTGAAAGGGTACAGTTGAATATGATTCTACTGTCCCAGTTGTGATGACCCACAGTGCCTCAAAGATACTGAGTCTTGAGTTGGATTCCAATGGCATATACTGGGATGAGGTCAATTCACCAACACAGATAACAGGCTCCCAGTGTGGACAGTCCAATAGCGCATCAGGTAGCCACTAATCAGTCAGTTATAATGGGATTGGTATTTCCCCTTTGTGCAGATATAAAGGAACTGTGAAAAGTTCACTATCCAGAAAACCACTCTATCAATCCAATCTTTGTTGGCTTGTCAAACCTATTGAGGCTGTACATCCAACAGATTCCAACCCACAGGATCTGACCTTTAAAACTTGCTCCAGTTCCTGTACAATGAAGCACTATCATTGAAGGTTATTGCAATCATAAATAGGCTGTCAAATCACAATTGCAATGCCAGAGAAATGTCGGAGCAACATACATAATTAAAGAAGGTATCAAAATCCAGGGAACTTTACTTCATTGGAATTCTCTTCCCAGTTGGAAAGGATTAGGGTGGAGTTAGAGGTGCTGTCAATCCAATCCTATCACTTCTCAGTGACCAGGTTCCTGTGGGACAGTTTCTCTGCTCGTGAATGAAACGTTGGTATTCAAAGAAAGAAAGGGCTTCCATCTATTCAGAGACTTGTACAATTTTTGAGCATTCTGAATGTGCTTAACATCTAGTGTGGAGCCTCAGCAGTGCTGTCACTGTTCTTGTGTAAGAATCTTGACAACCTATCTGTGGGTAGCACGGTGGCTCAGTGGTTAGCACTGCTGCCTCACAGCGCCAGGGACCCAGGTTGGATTCTACCTTCAGGCGACTGTGTGGAGTTTGCACAATCTCCCTGTGTTCCAGGTTTCTTCCGGGTGCTCTCGTTCCATCCCACAGCCCAAAGATGTGCAGGTTAGGGTGCATGGGCAATGCTAGTTTGCCTATACTATCCAGGGATGTGCAGGCTAGGTGACGTAGCCATGGGAAATGCAGGGTTACAGGGATAGGATAGGGGGTTGCGTCTGAGTGGGATGTTCTTCAGATGGTCAGTGTGAACTCAATGAGCTAAATGGCCTGTTTCCAGAGTGTGAAGTTGCCCACAACAATCACTCCAGTGGGATAAATGATGACATCATTAGTTTCCTTCTTGTTGATGAAGAGATAAATATTGGCCATTTCACTGGGCAGAACTCTCTCACTCTCCTTTCAACTCATACTGTGAGGGCAGGGAAGATTCTTAGGAAGACAGAGACACGATTGTTTTGCTCCAATTCCTAGCCCCGTTTTGGGAATGCTGCCATGTGCTGACCCAATCTGGGTGTGATCCCAAGAACCATCTGACGTTTAGTCTTGTCTTCCTACAAAACAGAGACCTAACTATTTGCTGAACAACTATCAATAACTGCATGGGCAGTTAGTTGGAATGGCCGGGCAGCTGTCCGGTAACATTTATTGCTGAGAAACCCAAACTGATACATTTTGGCAAGAACCAAGACAAGGGGGCCACAGGAACATCGAGATCTGGGGGTAACCGTACACATGTTATTGGCAAGGCAGCTTGAGAGAGTCCTTTAAAATTTATTCCTGGCATGAGGGTGTCACTGGCTGGGCCAGCATTTATTACCCGTCCCTAATTGCCCCTTAAGATGGTGGGGGTGAGCTGCCTTCCTTAACCACTGCAGTCCTGTAGGTAGACCCACAATGCCCTTGAGGTGGGAATTTCAGAATATTGACCCAGCAACATTGAGGGAGAGGTGATATATTTTCAAGTCAAGATAGTGAGTGGTTTGGAGGGGAATTTGCAGGGGGTGGTGTTCCCATGTATCTGCTGCCCTTGTCCTTCAAGATGGAAGTGGTCATGGGTTTGGAAAGTGCTGTCTGAAGATCTTTGGTGAAAATTGTGTAAGTATTTAGCAAAATTCCTTTCTCACCACTTTCACAGACAAAAGGTAGTTTCTTGTCCAAGAGATGCACCTTCCTGACTCCCAATTCACTTGGAACTATTTCTATCTCTCTCTCTTCCATTCTTAATACCCTGGTCAGTTCTCCTATGTACTGATTTTGTTTGTGTTTTTTTTCTGGTAAAGCTTTCTCACACAGCCTTCCTCAGATCCCTATAGCGTTGGACCCAGTTGGAGTGCACTACCCTATCTGTTGGTAACTGCAATTGTACAAATTGAATCAAGCATGACACTGGGCATCAAGCTGGCATGGGCATCTGTTTAATAATTTATACCTGAGTTATTTAGGATTAAAACAAGTTGTAAATATTTTTATGTGGGTCAGCCATTTGACTGAATTACTTAATATTCTGCTGAAAATGCTAATTTGACTTTCGCACATCCCCTAAGGCTCCATCAATGTAAATGCACAGACTGCCCATGTGTCTGAAACACCGAGAGCAGAGTGTTCCAGACTGGCCCTTAGCTCAGTTTATCACCACTTGTGCAGTGAATAGGCGCTAAAGTTATGTTATTCTCAAGAAAAAAATCATCCAGCTTTCAGACTTAGTGATCAGATTAACTGACGGTTAACCAGCCCAACCAGTCACTGACCAGTGAACTTTTCATTGGCCACAATGACTTTGGACTTTAAAAAAGGGGGTACTTTCTAAACAATGTGAACCTCAAAACAATGGACGTCCAAAGAGGCCTAGGGGTCCAAGTACATGAATTATTAAAATGTCCCGAGTTGGTTTGGGACATGATCCAAATAGCGAGTGGAACGCCAGTCTTTTATTTTCATGGAGAACTAGAATATAAGAGATAAAAGTCACAATTCAGTGAGACAGAGCCCTGGTTTGAACATACCTTGAGCTGTTCTGATCTTATGGAGATTATCTGGTGCTTAGAGGAAGGCTGGTGTGGATGTGTTAAAATGATGCCTAGACTCCATTTAAACAGGGAGCAGGAGGAGGCCATTCAGCCCTCGACCTTCTGCACCATTCAATCAGATCACGGTCGATCTGATTGTAAACTTAAATCCATACTCCCATTTACCCCCTGATAACCTTTCAAGAACCCGCCCCCCCCCCCCCCCCCCCCCTCCACTTGCCTAACTAGGATCCATCGACCTGGGCCTGAAAAGTATTTAAGCCCTCAGCTTCCACCCTCTATTCAGGAGGAATTACAAAGTCACATGATCGTCCAACAGAAATAAAATCTCGATTTTAAATCAGCAACTCCTGAGTTTTAAAAACTGACCCCTGGATCTAGGTCCTCTCACAGGAGAAATTACCCTCTGCTCCAGAGGCCTCAAGATAGTCTCTTTCAATCAAATTGGCTGCCAATGGTTAGCACTGTTGCCTCCCAGTGCCAGGGACCCAGGTTCAATTCCAGCCTTGGATGACTATCTGTGTGGAGTTTGCATATTCTCCCCGTGTCTGTGTGGGTTTGCTCCCAACAGTCCAAAGATGTGCAGGTTACGGGTGGATTGGCCATGCTAAACTGTCCATTGTGTCCAGGGGTGTGCAACCTAGGTGGGTTAGCCATGGGAAATGCAGGGACAGGGTAGGGGTGGGTCTGGAATGCCTTTCAGAGGGTCAGTGTGGACCCGATGGGCTGAATGGACTGCTTCCAAATTGTAGGAATGCTGAATTCGAAGTCACCTCTGATTCTTCAAACTCCAATGGTTAGAAACCCAGTCTGTCCATCCATTTCTCAAAAGAAAACCCATCCCATTCCCTTGATCTCTGAGCCTCCTCCAGTGTCTCCAACTCCTTCCTAAAATAAGGTTACTCCAGACACTGTTCCCTGCGTTCCCCCCACCCCTCCCCCACCACCCTCCAGTGTCCTGTATAATGATGAGCATTTCAACAAAGTAGGGTTGTTCTCGCTGGGATTTTCGAGACAGCGGAGGGCCTCGATCAAAGTTTTCAGGAGATGAAGGTGAATCGACAGAATAGATTGGTCGGGGAAGCTAAGGTGGGGCAGGGCAGAGTGTGAAATCTGGAGCACTGTCTTTCAGATGCAGAGTTGGAAAATACTGAGCACGCCAAGAGTGACAGAACATTGGAACCCTCACCCATAAATGGCAACGCCAGATCAGTTACATTTTAAAATGGTGGGGGGGGGGAGCGGGGGGGGGGGTGTTGAAAGTTTTTGTTAACCAAATATATTGCAGGACGAAGCTGTGTATATAGAGTTAGGTTACAGATCAACCTCTGACCCATTAAATAACAGAATTTGAGGGGCTGGATGGCCTGGTCCTATTCAGATTATCCTATCTCCCATCTGCTCACTTAACCGTGTGACTGAGAATATGTTTCACTTAACAAAAATGTATCTAATTCAGATTTAAAATTATCAGCTGGCTCAGCGTTCACTGCTGTTAGTGGGAGAGAGTTCCAAACCTCTCCCAGTCTTTGGGGGAGGTTGGGACTTCGTGGAGGGGCATTGGAAATGCAATAGGTGGAAGGAGGTCAAGGTGAGGGTGATAGCCAGAGTGGGGTGGGGGCGGAGAGGTCAGGAAGAAGATTGCAGGTTAGGAAGGCGGTGCTGAGTTTGTGGTATCTATGCCTGAAATGTCGATTCTCCTGCTCCTTGGATGCTGCCTGACCTGCTGCGCTTTTCCAGCAACACATTTTCAGCTCTGAACTCTCTGGTTCTCATTCTCAGACCATGACCCTAGTTCTAGAGTTTTTAACCTAGTTCTAGAATCCTCCACTAGTGGAAGTAGTTTATCTTTATCAACCCCGTTAATATCTTTTCCTGTTAATATTCCACACAGACAGTCACCTGAGGCTGGAATCAAACCCAGGTCCCTGGCACTGAGGCAAGAATGGTCTCCTTCCTATTGTGTGTAATTCTGGTCTCCTTGTTATCGGAAAGATGTTGTGAAACTTGAAAGGGTTCAGAGAAGACTTACAAGGATGTTGCCAGGTTTGAAGGGTTTGAACTATAGGGAGAGGCTGAACAGGCTGGGGCTGTTTTCCCTGGAGCGTCGGAGGCTGAGAAATGACCTTATCGAGGTTTATAAAATCATGAGGGCCCTAGGACAGGGTAAATAGACAAAGTCTTTTCCCTGGGATTGGGGAGTCCAGAACTAGAGGGCATAGGTTTAGGGTGAGAGGGGAAAGATATGAAAGAGACCTAAGGGGCAACTTTTTCACACAGAGGGTGGTACGGGTTTGGAATGAGATGCCAGAGGAGGTGGTGGAGGCTGGTACAATTACAACATTTAAAAGGCATTTGGATGGGTATAGAATAGGAAGGGTTTGGAGGGACATGGGCCGGGTGCTGGCAGGTGGGACTAGATTGGGTTGGGATAGCTGGCCAGCATGGACGGGTTGGACCGAAGGGTCTGTTTCCATGCTGTACATCTCTATGACTCTCTGTGACTAAGAATGCTCCCCACTGGGCCACTATGCCACCCTTAATGGGAGTGCAGTTAAGAGTCAGCCACATTGCTGTGGGTCTGGAGTCACATGTAGACCAGTCTGGGTCATAACGGCAGATTTCCCTGCCTTAAAGGGATGGGTCTTTACACCAGTGATGGACATTAGGATTGCTTTTAATTCCAGATTTTTAAAAAATTTGATTTCAAATTTCACTGTATGCCATGATGGGATTTGAATGCCTATCTTTGGAACATTAGCTCGGGTTTTGGAATGCGAGTCCAGTGACACTGGCTCCCCTTAACTTCCAAAACGTCCTGCTGAGTCCCCATCTCCTTTTAAAAACCTCTATCTTTTGGCTGTGATTATATCCCGAACACACCATCTCTCAGCATGCCTCCCTACTCCATTTCTGCTCAGTGTTTGCTGCTGTGTCCTAATATACACCCTGAGTTTTTCTCCTGAAGATGGAGAGCACTATAAAACAAATTATGAGTAATTGTTGTTATTATGGCTCATGGAGACCATTTTATTGAGACAAATATTGAAGTGAGTCAATAGCTGCAGGAGAGAATGGAGCAAAACTTCCAGCACAAGTGGAAACAACAGGCTCATTTGAGTTCCTCAAGATCAGTTCAAGGTCACAGACCAAAATTTACAGCATTAAGTTGAAACTGCGGCTCCTGTTTTTTATTAATAGCAAGGAATGTTAGGCAATGTTCCATATTATTAGCTTGGATGAAGGTACGTTGAGTCTGATTTTGTCATTTTAAGGCTGTCTGGACTGTGTGTCTCACTGTCCCCAAAGTATAGGGCAGGATATCTTAAAAAAAAGAACAATAGTGGAGTCATGGCATAGAAAGAGACCAGTCGGCCCACCGTGCCTAGACTGGCTAAATAAACGAGCTGCCCACTTACAATCTCTTGGTCTGTTAGCCTTGCAGATTGTGGCATTTCAGGTGCAGATCCCAGATTCTTCTTTAGGTGAGACAGTGAGGACTGCAGATGCTGGAGATCAGAGTTGAGAGTGTGTAGTTGGAAAAGTACAACAGGTCAGGCAGCATCCGAGGAGCAGGAGAATCGACGTTTCGGGCCGGAGCCCTTCATCAGGATTCCTGATTCCTGATGAAGGGCTTATATCCAAAATGATGATTCTCCTGCTCCTCGGATGCTGCCTGACCTGCTGTACTTTTCCAACTACACACTCTCAACTCTTTTTTTTTAAGTGAGTTGAGTGTTTCCACCTCAACCACATTCCATACAGGGAATTCCAGAAATCTGTCGCTCTCTGGATGTTCCTTCTGATCTTTTTGTCAATCGCCCTAAATGCGTGCCCCTGCTGATTGACCCCTCTGCTAGGAGAAGCCCTCTTCCCTGTCTACTCTAGTTAGACCACCTTGATTTAAAAAAAAACATTTCTAAGGAAAACAGCCCTAACCTATTCAATCTTGCCTCATACCTGCAGTTTTTAAACCCTGGCAACACTCTTGTAAATCTCCTCTGTAACCTCTTCAGAACATTTCTGTCCTTCCTGCAATGTCTACACAACCCTACCTGTGGCCTAACATTAACGTGTTTAGCTCCAACATTGCATCTCTGCTCTTTCATTTAATACCTTGCCATGTGAAGAAAAGCATCCCATACACCTTCCTTATTTAACTTTCTTTCCACCTTCAGGGACCTGTGGACATACAGAGAAAGTGACTAGCGACCCAGGTAATTTTCTGGGGACCTGGGTTCAAATCCTGCCCGTGCAGATGGTGGAATTTAAATTCAATAAAAATCAGGAATTGTGTCTAATGATGACAATGAAACCATTGTTAGAAAAAACCCCATCGGGGTCACTAATGTCCTTTAGGGAAGGAAACTGCCATCCTTACCTGATCGGGCCTACATGTGACTCCAGACCCACCGCAATGCCCTCTGGGCAGTTATGGATGGGTAATAAATGCTGGCCGAGCCAGTGATGCCCTCATCTTCTGAATGAATAAAAATAATGAGAGCAGACCTATGATCTGGTATGACTACGATGACTATAACTTTACCTCCTCTCCCCCTCTCATTACCCTCTCATTTACTGCGTATTCCCCTTTTTTATTGTTCCCCTCCAAATGCATAACCTCACGCTTCTCCAGGTTGAATTCCATTTGCTGCTTTTGTAACCTACTCAACCACATATCGACATTATCCCAGATAACCCCTTCACTATCAATGATCCTTCACAGAATGGTCGCCAAACTGAAAGAGGAGAAAGTGAGGACTGCAGATGCTGGAGATCAGAGCTGAAAAATGTGTTGCTGGAAAAGCACAGCAAGTCAACCAGAATCCAAGGAGCAGGAGAATCGACGTTTCGGGCATGAGCCCTTCTTCAGAAATCAGCTCATCTTAGATGCTGCCTGACCTGCTGCGCTTTTCCAGCAACACATTTTCAGCACCAAACTGAAAGAGTCCAGATTCAAGTGGTGCTGGTAAAGCACAGCAGGTCAGGCAGTATCCGAGGAGCAGGAAAATTGACGTTTCGGTCATAAGTCCTTCATCAGGAATCCGGCTGTTTCCTGAAATATCAATTTTCCTGCTTCTTGGATGCTGCCTGACCTGCTTTTCCAGCAACACTCTAAGCTTGACTCTGATTGTTAGCATCTGCAGTCCTCGCTTTCTCCTACCGAGCAGAAAGAAGCTATTCATCCCACTGGGCCTGTACTGGCTCTTCCAATGTGTATCATCACCTGGTGCCAATCTGCTGCTCTCTCCCCATACCCTTCCCATCCAAATAACCATCCAATATCCCTCTTGAGTGCTTTACCTGAATCTACCTCCACCACGTTCCCAGGCAGTATATTCCTAACCACTAACTGAGTGAAAACATTTTTCTGTTCCCTTCATATTATTACCCTTGTTTCTTTAATCCAGAGGTCCTTCCCACCCCAACGCTGTGACATCCTGCACAGAGAGTGGGAAATCAGGTCCTGAATCCACCTGGGGATTGAACCCCATATTGTAGGCACCAATCTGATCCTCCTCCTGTCCAACCGACTGGACCCTTTAAGGAGTGACTACATGTCTGTGGCAGCATACAATTTAAATGCATGTTGCCCCTTTGAGCAATGGACAATGACAGTCGAGACTCTCTGACCAAGAAACTCTACCCCTCTCATCACCTGCCAATGGGAAATGGAAGGATTGTTTTGGCTGCATTATGAACACATCTCTGTTGGCCATCAAGTCCAGGAGTGGAATCTGAACCCAGAGCTCCTCGCTCAGAGACATTACCCACTGCAACACAAGGAATGCAGCTATAGTGTTAACTGAAAGCATAAAATAACACTGCCAAAAAATTCAATCCTTCATTTGGAGAATAGTTTATAAATTGTTCCCTGATTGGAAATATCTTAAGTCAGCAAAAAAAAAAGCCAGATTTCAGATTTTGAGTCTCTGCTGTTTTAAAAACCTCAATGTCAGAGCCCCCTGACAGGAATAAAACATCCGAACATCTTTAAGTACATGTGTGCACTGTCATCATTTTGCTGAGTCTTTGAATCAGTTCTTTGACAGGGAGAGTTGTTGGATTGACAAATGTAAAGTCACTAGTTTTGTGTGTGTGTGTCTGTGCGCACGCGCATGAGTGTGTGCATGTGACAGTATATGTATCAAAGACAATGTGTGTGTGTGAATGAGAATGTGTGAAAGCATGTACATGTGTGTACCTACAAATGTGTATGTGCATGTGTACATGCATGTGTGTGTGTACATACGTGTGTATGTATGTACATGTGTACATACACATGTGCGTACGTACACCTGTGTGTCTGTGTGTACTTGTACGTGTGCTCATGCGTATATGTGCACACATGTGTGTATGCATACGTACGTGTGTGCGTGCACGTGTGCGTACATACAAGTGTTTGAATGCGTATGTACACAAGTGCGTATGCGTGCGTACACATATGTATGAATGTGTGTGTGAGAGTGTGTGTTACTGAGCATGCCTGTGTAACATAGACATAGAGCAAGGGAGAGAGAAGAATTCAGATGGTGAGTAGAATCCCAGCAGTCAACAGTATGAAGCCATAAAAAAGATGACAAAGAAATAGCCCCCGCAGCAGCTGAGAGGAAAGAGAAAGAGAAGCTGGTTTGGGAAATCCACTGCAATAGCACAAACATTATCGAGAGGTATTACAGAGAGCTGGGCACCACAGGAGGTTATGAATTAACTTTATTGATCAGTGATAGTGTGTTGTACAATCTGTGTCATCTGAATGTAGAATTATTTGTTACACTCCACAATATTATATTGATCTCAAAGAGCAGACTACTGGTGGAAAATCACATCAGGTGAAAATTGTTTCTGATGAATGGACACAAATCTGGCCAGCTCAACTGAAACAAACGTGCGTGAATCCTCAGTGAGTTATACTGCACAGCATGATGTGGTCTGGTGAAATATTGTAGTGCCACATTGACCTTGTAACCGTGCGTTGTACAATTATATCACATGAAGATGTTCCGAGAGTATTAAGTACCGAAGTGCAGATAGAATCTGAAGAATATTTTTGCATAGAAACATAGGCAATAGGAACAGGAGTAGGCCATTCAGCCCTTTGGGCCTGGTCCATCATGCAATATCAACAGCCTATTCCTGTTTTTCCCCACACCCTCTGATCCCTTTCAGCCCCAGCTGTCAGATCTAGCAGCTTCTTATAAACATTCAATGTTTTGACCCCGACTGCACTATGTGGCAGAGAGTTCCCCAGGATCCCCACTCTCGGGCTCAGGTCTGTGTTTGCACATTCTCCCCGTGTCCACATGGGTTTCCTCCAGATGCACCAGTTTCCTCCCACAGTCCAAAGACATGCAGGTTAGAGCGGATTGGCCATGGGAAATAGTCCCACAGTGTCCAGGGATGTGCAGGATGGGCAGGCTAGGAATGGGAAAGGGTCGGAGAGTGGGTCTGAGTAAGACGCTGTTCAGAGGGTAGGTGTGGACTTGAAGGGCCGAATGGCCTGCTTCCACACTTAGTGATCAGTGATTTCTTTTTTCCTTGCCTCAGTCCTAGATGGTCTACACAGTGTCCTTAGACTGTGATTCCTGGTTCTGGATTTACCAGTAATTGGGAACATCATTTTGCATTTGCCATGTCTAGCTCTGTTAGACTTTTATAGATTTCTGAGATATTCCACTCAATCTTCTAAACTCCAGTGAATATAATCTTATACAAATCAACCTCTCCTCATGCGTCAGTCCTGCCATACCAGGAATCGGCCTGGTAAACCTTAACTCCACTCCCTCCATCACCAGACCATCCTTCCTCAGATACAGAGGTCAAACTGCACACAGTACTCCAGGTGTGATCTCACCAAGTCCCTGGATGATTGCAGTAAGTCAGCCCTGTTCCTGTACTCAAATCCTCTCGCTATGAAGGCCTGCATGCCATTTACCTTCTTCACTGTCCACTGTACCTGCATGTTTAACTTGAGCAAATGGTGTACAGGGACATCCAGGTCACATTGCACAGCCCCCTGTGAATTTATAGCCCTTCTTATAATAATCTGCCTTTCTTAAGAGAGGGATGTCAAGACTGGGTCATTTAGCCTATTCAAGGCTGATCATAGAGAGCTTTTTTTAAAAGTGAAGGGAATCAAGAATACTGGAGAAAGGGCAGGGGAGTGGAGTTGAGGGTGATCATATCAGCTACGGTCAAACTAAATGGTGGAGCAGACTCGATGGGCTGAATGGCCGGCTTGTGCTGTTCTGTCTTAGTCTCTTATCAAACAGGAATTGCCAGATATAGTAAGGCTCACTCACTCTAAACACCTCGACATCACAGAAACAGAAATTGCTGGAGAAACTCAGCAATCTGGAGCATCTGAGGAAAGAAAGCACAGTTCATGTATTCGGTGACCCTTCTGAGAATCATAGAATCATACAGTGCAGAAGAGGCTCTTCGGCCCATCGAGTCTGTACTGACATATGGGAAACAACTGCTTCTCAACCTGTCAGAATTACTCTCTCTGTCGCTGTCACACTATATTCTGCATTCTGTTCTATTACCCTGATGTACTTATGTCAGGTATGGTTTGTCTGGTTAGCACACAAAACAATGCTTTTCACTGTATCTCGGTACATATCACAATTTTAAAAAATCAAATAATCCCACTTACTAGTACTTAGCCCCTAGCCTTGAATGTCACCAATTTTGAATCCACTTTATCAAATTACCTTGTATCCCACATGCATTTTCCTTCTTGGTAAGTCTCCAATGAGAGACCTTGTCAAAGGTCTTGTTAAAATCCATTTAAACTACATCAACCGCACTGCCCTCATCCACACACCTGGCCACCACCTCAAATTCCATCAAATTGGACAGGCTGGAACCCTCTCTGGTAAGGGCCGAGCTCGCTATCCCTGATCATGCCTGGCCTCTCCAAGTTGGGTAGATTCTCGCCTTCTGAATTTTCTCCAATACTTTCCCTACCACTCATGTGAGACTCATTGGCCTGTAGTTCTCTGGTTTATCTCTACAACACTTTAAATATCACAAAATACTCGAGTCAGGAGGGCCAGTTTCTCTAGCAATTGCTGTTTTTGTTTCGGATTCCAACACCTGAAGTTTTTTATTGCCTTACCAGGTTAAACACTTCAATATGTTCCCTGTGTAGTTTGGACCTTGCTTACACCTGGTCTCTCGCAGTCTTGTTGCTTCACAACAATCTAATCTTACACAAATTAATCTCTGTCAGCTGTTAGATCCTCACTCCTGCCTGTTTGATGCCCCACACTGAAATGGGAGGGGCACATTGTAGATTATAATGATAATTGGGCATTGCCAACATTATTAGAGACATTAGCTGCTGTTTAGAATCAGAATTAGATTTTATTGTCACATGAGTACAGTCAAAAATGTACAAAGTCATCATTTCCGATACCATCTTAGGTACAAACATACCTAGGTTTAAAATCTTAGGTATAAGTTGGAAAAATAAAGAAGAAAAGGTAAAAGTTTGTCATTGCAGTCCTAAAGCAGGGAATCTGCTCTGGATTTTCTCAACAGTGCAAGGCAAATTTCCAGGGAAAGAATTCTAATGAAACACAGAGTCTTCAAGGACGATCTGAAGTGAAAACCTCTTGAGCTATTAAACTGACCTGGTATACTCTTGTACACTTCCTGATGAAGGGCTTTTGCCCGAAACGTCGCATTTCCTGCTCCTCGGATGCTGCCTGACCTGCTGTGCTTTTCCAGCACCACTCTGATCTAAACTCTATACTCTTGTAAAAGCCAACCCATAGCATTTAGTCTTAAAACCTGAACTTTCAGATTACCACATGTAAAAGTCAACCTGAGAGTGTTGCAGAACTGACTGCCCAGAAAAATTCAAAAACAAAGTATAATCTTGGAGTTGTTAATGATTTGATTTAATTGTAAATGTTTAAATACAAATAAAATTTTTGATTTGATTTATTACTGTCACATGTACCGAGATACAATGAAAAGTATTGTTTTGCATGCTAACCTGACAAATCATACCTTACAGAAGTGTATCACAGTAATAGAACAGAATGCAGAATACAGTGTTACAACTATAGAGAAGGTGCAGAGAAAGATTAACTCTAATATAGGAGAGTTCTGTTCAAAAGTCTGCTTTAAAAATCACACCACACTAGGTTATAGTCCAACAGGTTTCTTTGGAAGCACCAGCTTTCAGAACACTGCTCCTTCATCAGGTAACTGGGCAGCACTCTGAAAGCTAGAGCTTCCAAATAAACCTGTTGGACTATAACCTGGTATTGTGTGATTTTTAACTTTGTCCAGCCCAGTCCAACACTAGCTCCACCACACCAAAAGTCTGATAACAGCGGGGCAGAAGCTGTTCTTAAACCTGTTTGTATGTGTTTCTGAAACTTTGTATCTTCTGCCAGATAGAAGAGGGTGGGAGAGAATATAACTGGAGTCTGCACCAATAAATAAATGCTTAAGATGTTTCTACTTTGTTTCTATTTATTTTGAATTATTAAGGAGATCAGATTAATCTTAATTGTTTTAGTAGTGTTGGTCGCAAATTGACTCCATTGGAAGAGACTGTTTTGGATTTTATATGGACCCCAGTCAAGTATGGATGTTAAACACTTCAAAAACATTAGCCATGTAAAAATGGACCCAATGGCCTTTGGCTTGAAAAGAATGGCCTCAGAAATGTAATGTTTACACACGTGTACACACCAGTTATGGTATTGTATAACACGAAGGATATACATTACACAAGTTGCACCAACAACCATTGAGTCTTGGTGCCCAAGTGCATGGAATGTCCACTTACACTAGAGGGAGCCGTGCCTGGAGTCAACTAGAGTGTTGGCTCAGGTTTGATGAATAATGAGATAGAAAAAAAACAAAAATAGAAGTTGTTATAAAAGCTCAGCAGGTCTGGCAGTATCTGTGGATAGAAATCAGAGTTAACGTTTCAGGTCCAGTGACCCTTCTTCAGGACTCAATGGGTTCATCTGAGGAACATAAGACATAGGAGTAGAATGAGGCAACTCATCCTTTCAAGTCTGCTCTGCCATTCAATCATGACTGATAAGTTTCTCCTGCCTTCTCCCCCTCACCCTTAATCCCCTTAATAATCAAGAACCTATCTGTCTCTGTCTTAAATACAGTCAATGACTTGGTCTCCATAGCTGTCAGCAACAATGAGTTCCACAGAGTCACCACCCTCTGAAATTCCTTCTCATCTCAGTTCTAAAGGGTTGTCCCTTCGCTCTGAGGCTGTGCCCTCTGGGCCCAAGTCTCTCCCACTAATGGAACCATCTTCTCCATGTCCACTATATCCAGATTTCTCAGTATTCTGTAAGTTTCAATCAGATTCCCCCTCATCTTTCTAAACTCCATCCAGTACAGAGCCAGAGTCCTCAACTGCTTCTCAAATGACAAGCCCTTCATCCCTGGATCATTCTTATATATGTCCTCTGGAACTAGTCTAGTGCCAGCGTATCATTCCCTGGGTGTGGGGCCCAAAACTCCTCACAATATTCCAAATGCAGCCTGACCAGAGCATTATACAGGTTCAGCAGCACATCTCTACTCTAGACCACTTGAATTGAATGCTAACGTTGCATTTGCCTTCCTAACTGCCAACTGAACCTGCATCAAAAAGTGTGGCGCTGGAAAAGCACAGCAGGTCAGGCAGCATCCGAGAAACAGGAGAGTCGACATTTCAGGCATAAGGTCTTCATCAGGAATTCCTGATTAAGGGCTTATGCCTGAAATGTCAACTCTCCTGCTCCTTGGATGCTGCCTGACCTGCTGTGCTTTTCCAGCACCACACTTTTCGACTCTGATCTCCAGCATCTGCAGTCCTCACTTTTTCTGAGTAACTGAACCTGCACATTAACCTTAAAAGAATCCTGAACTAGGACTTCCAAGTCCCTTTGTGCTTCAGATTTCCGGAGCCATGTAGGAAATAGTGTATGCCTCTGTTCGAACTAGCAATGTGCGTAATCTCACACTTGCCCCCATTGTATTCCATAACCAACAAAGAAAAACAGACAGGACCTTTACTTCACTATCAAAGTGCAGCAGGGATGGAGACTCTTTGTAGGCCAATCCTTTTGCGAGTTGGGATTGCAAGTATTCTGCTCAAAACCACTCGTACCAAACCCAGGAGCAAGAGACTATCCTCACAATCTTTCAGACATGGGGATGAGAGTCTCCACCTTCACTGGAGCAGTCCTTCAGGGATTCAGGGAATGAACTTTCTCTGGCAAACACTGCAATCGATCGCGTCCCTTGGTTGTGACCAACAAAAGTACTACCCGGAGAGCTGGCCATCAAGTCACCCTGACAGTGACCACGTGCTGTGGCCTGGGGTGGGTGGCAGGCAATGAGAAAGCTTCGCTCATGATGGAATTGAAGAGCAAAGACTTGAATTGGCTGGTGCTTGGTTATTTACAGAATGGCAAAATTCTGTCAATTAGCCCCATTTTCATCAGGAAGTTAAAAAGAACAGTCAAAAACAAAATGTTTTCTCAATCTCGTTCACAGGATGTGAAAATGTGGAAAATCTGTTTCCTGGAGTTGAAATGGTTAATACAAGGGGACATGCATTTAAGGTGAGGGGGGAGAATTCAAAAGGAGATAGAAGAGGCTAGGTTTTTTTTGCACAGAGAATGGGCGGATTATGGAACGCACTACCAGAGGTGGGGATGGAGGCATTCAAGGGACTTCTCGATAAGCAGATGAATCTGAGGGATAGAGACCAAGGGCAGGCAGAAGGGATTAGTTTAAGTTGGTGTCATGCTCAACACAATGATGTGGGCTGAAGGGCCTGTTCCTGTGCTGTACCATTCTATGTTCTATGATGTGGGCATCAATGACTCGGCCAGCATTTATTTCCCATCCCTTGAATGTCCCCCAAGAAGATGGTGATGCACAGGAGGGAGACACATGCAATCATATAAAGAGGGAACCAGAGGAGGCCACTCAGCCCTTCCTGCTCCCCCATTCAGTGAGATCATGGCTGATCTGGTTTTAACCTCAACCCTATGTTCCTGCATATCCCTGATATTCTTTCATCCCTCAGTCATCAGAAATCCATCCCCTTCTGCCTTCAAGATATTATAAGATTCTGCATCCATAACCTTTTAAGGAAGGGGATTCCATACATTCACAATCCTCCAAGTGAGAGAATATTTCCTCACCTCTGACCCCTAATTCTAGAGTCTCCCACAAGACGAACCATTCCTTCCACTTCCACCCAGTCAAGTCCCCTCAGGATTTCATCTGTTTCAATTAAGGAACCTCCATCTTTCTAAACTCCAGAGGATAAAGGGCCAGCCTGTTTAGCTTTTTCCTGCTCATTTCAGGGATTAGTCTGGTAAACCTTCTCTGAGTGCTTCCAATGCATTAGACTCCTTCTGTAAGTACAGTAACCAGTCCTGTCCACAGTGTGCCAAATGTGGGCTTGCTATGTCGATTAGCCCTCTACTCTTGCATTCAATTCCCCTCTCAATGAAACACGACATTCTATTAGCTTTCCTGATGTCTGCACTAGGACACTCAGATCCCCCTGCATCTGAAATTTCTTCAACCTCTCACTATTTAGACATTACACATCTTTTTTATTCTTTCCGGCAAAATGGGTCATTTCACGTATGGTCTGCCATTTGCTCGATCTTTGCCCATTCACTTAACCTGCCTATATTCCTTTGTCGGCTCTTTGTGTTCTCGTCATAACTCACTTTTCTGCCTATCTTTATGTCATTGGAATTGAAGCACAGGTTCTCCAGTTCATTACCTGGGTTTCTGGGTTAACAATCTAGTGATAATACCACTAGGTCCCTCGCCTCCCCTACCAAAGTGAGACTGAAACCCAGGTCTTTGGAACATTAGCCTGAGACTCGGGATTCCTAGTCCAGGGACGTGACCACTACTCCATCATCTCTCCTGTCTCTCCCAGCACATGGCACAGGGTAAGGGTTGTTCAAGGTGATTTCCTGCCAATAATCCTCTTTTCTCTTCAGTTTTTTCTGTGCTTGTCGCACCCATAGTTTCTTGCTTTTATTTCCTTGAATCCATAAGGCATGGGAGCAGAAGCAGTCCATTAGGCTCCACTATTCAATGAGATCAAGGCTGATTTGAAAATCTTCAACTCCACTACCCTGCCTTATCCCCATAATCAATGATTCCCTTTCTGATTAAGAATCTCTCTCAGTCTTGAATATATTTAACAACCCCAGCCTCAACAGCTCTCTGTGGTAAAGAATTCCACAGATTCACTAACCCCCAGAGAGAAGAAGTTCCTCCTCATCTCTGTCCTAAATGTGCAACATCTCACTCTGAGATTATACCCTCTGATCCTAGACTCTGCCACAACAGGAAACAACCTTGCCTCAACAAAATGTCAGGATGGGTTTGTAGCCTCTACTACAATGAAAATGAGTGAATTCAAGCAGCATCTAATCATTCCTGTTTGTGTCATTGTTGAGATGAATAATTTCCCATACAAGTACTTTGGTCATCTTTTTGAAAAGAGATTGCTGCAAGCCTGTGGAATCTCCTCCTTTTCTGAAATTCTCTAACTGTGTGCTACTTCTGCATTTCCTGTTTCTTTGAGAGGCAATGCCATACTTTACAAAACTGTCATCTCCATGAAGTACAACGCTGTATGGTCCACGTCCGACCTTGAATCTGCTACGATGTATTAATCTTTCTCCATTTCTTCTCAATGTGCTGATTAAGCTTATTATGTAAAGCTATTTTCAACCTGTATCATTGCAATAAAACTTGCAATCTGCTGTTCCTCAGGCTTGGATTCTTGCGTTGACAAATGTTGTTTTAAATCGAATGACTATCAACCTGTACAACAGTCCTATTTATTTGCCAGCCTTTTGTTTAAACTCTCTCGTACTTTATGCTTGTAGCAAATAGTTCAATAAAGTTTTAAATTGTATCACTAGATCTTCTGTAGTGATGTTTTCCAAGCTTTCTGAAACCTCTTCAGAGGATTGGTACAGACTCAATGGGCTGAATGACCAGCTTCCACGCTGTAGGAATTCTATTATTCAAAGATGGAGCTTTCTCACTTCTTCCTGCACAAAATTGACATTTTCCTGCCTCTCAGTCTAAACTATCAACAACTTCCTTTAATACAAATGTTTATGTGAGTGTCTATGTGTGCTTGCTTAACAACTCTTCACCCTTGACATTCAATGGTTTAACCATCACTGAGTTCCCCCACTATCAATGTCCTGGGAGCTATCATTGACTAGAGACTCAACTGGGTTCAACAGTAAATGGTGGCTACAAGAGCAGGTCAGAGGCTAGGAGTAACTCCCCTCCTGACCCCCCCAAAGCCTGTCCACCATCTACAAGGCACAAGTCAGGAGTGTGATGGAATACTCCCCACTTGCCCTGGATGGGGGCAGCTCCAACAACACTCAAGAAGCTCAACACCATCCAGGACAAAGCAGCCCCTGCTTTATTGGCATCGTATCCACAAGCATCCACTCCCTCCCCCACCGACGCTCAGTAGCAGCAGTGTGTACTATCGACAAGGTGCCCTGCAGGAATTCATCAAAGATCCTCAGACAGCACCTTTCAAACCCAAGACCACTTCCATCAAGAAGGACAAGGGCATCAAGGTACATGGGAACACCACCCCCTGCAAGTTTCCCTCCAAGCCCCTCACCATCCCAACTTGGAAATATATCGCCGTTCCTTCAGAGTCACTGGGTCAGAATCCTGGAATTCCCTCCCTAAGGGCATTGTGGGTAAACCCACCGCACATGGACTGCAGCGGTTCAAGAAGGCAGCTCACCCCCACCTTCTCAAGGGGGCAACTAGGGACGGGGCAATAAATGCTGGGCCCAGTCAGTGATGCCAACATCACATAAAATGAATAAATTTTAAAAAGCTTGTGGCTTCATTGCTGAGTCCTAGCTCCTTTTGAAGCTTCGGTTATTTCTGATCTTGTGCTCGATGCTTCCACAAGATTTCTTTAAACATGCTCGATATCTGCTGTCTGCTTGTGTAACCTCTGCCCATATTTCTTTCCTGTCCCACCCATTCTCCCTTGTCGGTGTACTTGCAAAACCTCATTTCAACAGCAGTAATGTTTATTGCTAGAGGCAAGAATTCTCTTTTCCAGTCCTTTGTTTTCCCTTTGTGGTTTTTGTAATGTTTTTCATAAAGTTATTCCCTTTACCCTTTCAGATCTCTAACTTCACCTCCTGGAATCTGCTTATACACCCCATTTATTAAGGCCTTTATATTTTCACGACGTGGAAAGTGTTTCTCTCTCTTCCTAGCCCATATGCCTGCCCAGCACTTTGTACCAGTTTTATTGAATCCCTACAATGTGGAAGCAGGCCATTCAGCCCATCGAGTACACATTAAACCTCTGAAGAGCATTCTACCCAGACACACCCCATCTCTGAAACTCTGCATTTCCCACAGCCAGTCCACCCTAGCCTACACATCCCTGGACTGTGGGAGGAAACCAGAAAACCCAGAGGAAACTCACACAGACACATGGAGAATATTCAAACTCCACACAGACAGTCACCCAAAGGTGGAATCGAACCCAAGTCCCTGGCACTGTGCTAACCACCGAGCCACTGTGCAGCCTCAGGCACCACAGTGAATAAGAAGGCGGGAAAGAAGATGGAGGATGGGAAAAATGTCTGGCTGTAACAGTCCGCTCCTTTTTGAGGTTTTTAGGTGTTGGAGGTGATTTCCTCGAGTTACAGGAGCAGCAATGCTGTTGCATTTTTCTGGAACTTTGGAGAAATAAAAAGTCAAAAGAGCGTCACTTTTAAAATGCAGGGGGACAGACAAAGCAGAACATGGTGAGGTCAGTGCAGGAGAGAGAAAGAGAGAAAGAAAAAGAAAAAAAATCCCACACTGCCCCCTAACACAGCAGTGAACCTGCACAGTTACTGCCTTTGCTGTTTGAATTCATGTATCGCTGGACATCGGAGAGTGTCTGGGAAAATTAACAAACAGTGGAATTCACAACTAATCTTGGAGGAACCTGTCTGGGAGAGGTCACAGCACAGAATCAGATAAGTAAATAGTTTTAAGTATAGCCTTGCTGTAAATCTACAATTTACAATCTACAATCTACAGTCGAGTGAGTTCTTTCTTGATTATATGTTTTATTGAGAGATGTCTCTAGATTACACTTAAAAATATTATCCATAAGTATTAAGTTAGCCTGGAGCAGTGTTTGTAAAGGAATAAGACGGTGCTATTTTCTGGGTCTGCAGATTAGAAGAAGCAAAAATGGCCCTTAGTAGAGTGATATGCTCTTGGGAGCTTAGGGAGAGTTTATGTGTTACTGAGGATTATATCTGCAATAAATGCTGCTAATTGTGAATCCTATCAGATTGAATGGATCGGTTGGAGCGACACTTAGAGGCAATGAGGAATTTACAAGAGCCGGTGGGGGGGCTGACTTGATGGATAAATCCCCAGGACCTGATCAGGTGTACCCTAGAACTCTGTAGGAAGCTAGAGAAGTGACTGCTGGGCCTCTTGCTGAGATAGTCACAGGTGAGGTGCCAGAAAACTGGAGGTTGACTAACATGGTGCCAATATTTAAGAAAGGTGGTAAAGACAAGCCAGGAAACTATAGACCAGTGAGCCTGATGTCGGAGGTGGTCAAATTGTTGGAGGGAATCCTGAGGGACAAGATGTACACTTATATGGAAAGGCAAGAACTGATTCAGGATAGTCAACATGGCTTTGTGTGTGTGAAATGATGTCTCACAAACTTGATTGAGTTTTTTAAAGTAACAGAGGATTGATGAGGGGAGAGTGATAGACGTGATCTATTTGGACTTCAGTTAGGCATTCGACAAGGTTCCCCATGGGAGACTAGTTAACTAGGTTAGATCTCACAGAATAAAGGGAGAACTAACCATTTAGATATAGAACTGGCTCGAAGGTAGATGACAGAGGGTGGTGGTGGAGGTGGAGGCCTGAGACCAGTGGAGTACCACAAGGATTTGTACTGGGTCCACTGTTTTTCATCATGTATGTAAATGATTTGGATGTGAGCATAAGAGGTATGTTTAGTAAGTTTGCAGATACCTCCAAAAATTGGAGGTGAACTGTACATTGAAGAAGGTTACCTCGGATTACAACAGGATCTGGACCAGATGGGCCAATATTTGAAAATTTATATCACACAATAAATCACTCCACCACTTTCTCATAGGTTTATCTCATTTCAGCATTTGCAAATTTGCAGTTTCACAGCTGCTACTGGGGTCGCATACATATGCCGAACTACAAACATAAATCCATTTCTATTTGTTTGTATCAAAAGTGTCTTCATTGCCTACTCACCTCATTAAATTCTGTCATTATTGAAGTACTTTATTACATAAGTTTCTCACCTTTACAATTTTCCCCATTGTGTTTCATTACCAAACATCTTGCAGCTATGTCTCCAAAGGCTGTTATTTCATATCCTTCAAGGTGAATATGCATCTGCAAATCATTTAATTAGATCTTTAAACTTCCTGCATTTGTAAAGAGAATACTTATTTCAACTACACACCTATACATTCCTTTTCCCTAATGTTTTACTTTTGTATGAGAGAGACTGAAGACATTGAGAGAAAAGTGAGGTAATGAGAGAGAGGGAGCTTGAGAGAAAAGATCAAGTGGTAGAGAGAAGAGGGAGTATGAGAAAAAGGCAGAAGCAGATTAAAAGAGCAATGCAAGAGAGGAGAACTGAGCTACCAGTTGGCATGGTGGCTCAGTGTTTAGCACTGCTTCCTCACGGTGCTCGGGACCTGAGTTTGATTCCACCGTCGGGCAACTGTCTGTGTGGATTTTGCACACTCTCCCAGTGTCTGTGTGGGTTTTGCATGCTCTCCCAGTGTCTGTGTGGGTTTTGCATGCTCTCCCAGTGTCTGTGTGGGTTTCCTCGGGGCGCTCTGGTTTCCTTCTATGGTCCAAAGATGTGCAGGTTAAATGAATTGGCTGAATTACCCAAAAGAGGTCTGGAATGAGTAGGTTGGGTGCGTTGGTCAGGGTTGGGCATGTGGTTGTGGGGGGTGGGGGTGGGGTGGGGTGGGTCTGGATGGGTTGCTCTTTGGAGGGTTGGTGTGGACTTGTTGGGCCGAAGGGCCTGTTTCCACGCTGTAGGAAGTCTGTGAGATAAATGTGAGGTGTTGCCGTTTGGGAAAGCAAATCTTAGCAGGACTTATACATTCAATGGTAAGGTCCTAGGGAGTGCAGGTTCTTAGCTCCTTGAAAGTAGAGTCGCAGGTAGATAGGATAGTGAAGAAGGCGTTTATTGGTCAGAGTATTGAATATAGGAGTTGGGAGGTCATGTTGCGGCTGTACAGGACATTGGTTAGGCCACTTTTGGAATATTGCGTGCAATTCTGGTCTCCTTCCTATTGGAAAGATGTTGTGAAACTTGAAAGGGTTCAAAAAATATTTACAAGGATGATGCCAGGGTTGGGGGGGGTTTGAGCTACAGGGAGAGGCTGAACAGGCTGGGGCTATTTTCCCTGGAGCGTTGGAGGCTGAGGGATGACCTTATAGAGATTTATAAAATCATGAGGAGCATGGATAGGGTAAATAGACAAGGTCTTTTACCTGGGGTGGACGAGTCCAGAACTAGAGGGCATAGGTTTAGGGTGAGATGGGAAAAAAATTAAAAGGGACCTAAGTGGCAACTTTTTCACGTGGAGGGTGGTACGTGTATGAAATGAGCTGCCAGAGGATGTGGTGGAGGCTGGTACAATTACAGCATTTAATAGGCATCAGGATGGGTATATGAATAGGAAGGGTTTGCAGGGATATGGACCGGGTGCTGGTAAATGGAACTAGATTAGGTTAGGATATCTGCTCGGCATGGGCAAGTTTGGACTGAAGGGTCTGCTTCGATGCTGTACATCTCTGTGACTCTATGTTTCTAAGGAGTTTTTACGGCTGGTTAGAACTTGATATTACCAGTTGACACAATGAGGAACATTCACCTTGCTTCACCTTCCGAGGAGACATTGCAAGTCTGGTGATGGGGTAACTCATGTATGAAGGTAAAAGCAATTAAACCTTCTCAAGTAACATGTCAGGGCTTCACTGGTAAATATCAGGCTGACAGTGGAAGATGTTTTGAGTCAGTGTGCAGTCACGATGATTATTTTTATGGACCTCTACATTCTTCATTCAGAAACAAACATTCGATATTGAATGTGACGAAGGACAATCAAGCATGTTAAATTTGTACAAGACATTGGTTCGGCCGCATTTAGAATACTGTGTACAGTTCTGGTCGCTACATTACCAAAAGGATGTGGACGCTGTGGAGAGGGTGCCGAGAAGGTTCACCAGGATGTTGTGTGGTATGGAAGGTGCTAGCTATAAAGAGAGGTTGAGTAGGTTAGGATTGTTTTCATTAGAAAAAAGGAGATGGGGGGGGGGGACTTGATTGAAGTTTACAAAATCATGAAGGGTATAGACAGGGTGGATAGACATAACCTTTTTCCCAAGGTGAAAGATTCAGTAACAAGAGGTCAAGGTGAGAGGTAAAAAGTTTAAGGGGGATATACGCGGTAAGTACTTCACACAGAGGGTGGTGGGCATTTGGAGCGCGTTGCCAGCAGAGGTGGTAGAGGCAGGCACGGTAGATTCATTTAAGATGCGTCTGGATCGATGCATGAATAGGTGGGGAGCAGAGGGATACAGATGCTTAGGAATTGGGCGACAGGTTTAGACAGTAGATTTGGATCAGCTCAGTCTTGGAGGGCCGAAGGGCCTGTTCCTGGGCTGTAAATTTCCTTTGTTCTTTGTTCTAAGCAGGCATGGTGCGTTGTGATTGAAGTGGATTCACCAAAGCATCTAGTGAAGAGAACCTCAGCTACGAATCCTACCAGAGAAACAGAATTATTTACCCAGTTCCAAACCACCCAAGGGCTGGTATCCATGTGCCAGCAGCATAGGGGCAAGCAGGGGTCAGCCAAGTGTCAATCATCTGTGACTTGGAATGTGAGTTTGTGTGTGAAAAGCATGCCAAATTGGAATTCTGTTTTATAATCAACATATAGAATCATGGAATATTGAAGCCCATTTGGCCCATTGAGTCTTGTGCTGGTCCTTTCAAAAAGTGATCCAGTTTGATTCACTTCCCCACTCTTTCTTTCTCGTTGCAATTATTTTGTCCTTCTAGTATTTTCCCAGGTCTGTGTGGAATGTGAAATTCCATGAGTCTCCACCAATCGGATAAGCAGGACATTTCAAATCCTCCTCATTCATTGTCTCCTGGTGATTGACATTCCCAACATCTGCTTTCTGTTCACTCTGTTTTTAGAAAACCAAAGTTTAAACCTCCCTCGATGTTTCTGTACTCCAAACAGAACAATCCATGTTGCTGTGATGCCTCAAACCTGGAACATTTCAAGGAAATCTCTCTTCTGCCACTTCTCCAAATCTCAGTTTACCAGTTGGGATCCAGTTTAGGTTTTGGTGAAACTCTGTAGGTTTTGAGCTGTTTCAACTTATAAAACCCAGGATCCCATTTGCTTTTCTAATTATCTCGTTAACCCACCCATGCACCTTCAACGATTTGTGCAGTAACACTCCCAGGTCTCTCTCTCTCTCTCATACACACACACACACATACACACACACACACTCTCTCTCTCTCTCACTGACACACACACATTCACTGACACACACACACATAAACTTAATCTCACACATTCTCTCTCTCTCTCTCACACATTCATACACTCACACACATTCTCTCACACTCAAATGTACACATATACACCCACCCACACACCTGCTTTAGAATTGTAGATCTTTTTCTAATCAACTTGTTCAGAGATTATTACTAAGGCGTCCTAACCAACGGAATAGGGAGAGAGGTAAAAGAGGTGGGGGATTGGCATTACTAATCAGGGATAGTATCACAGCTGCAGAAAGGAGGTCAGCGAGGAGGGTTTGTCGACAATGAAGTCAGAAACAGGAAATGAGCAGACGCTTTATTGGGAGTTTCTATAGACCCCCCGCCAATAACAACAGAGACATGGAGGAGCAGATTGGGAGGCAGATTTTGGAAAGGTGCAGAAGTAACAAGGTTGTTGTCAAGGGTGACTTTAACTTCCCTAATATTGATTGGAACCTAATTAGTGCAAATAGTTTGGATGGAGCAGATTTTGTCAGGTGTGTCCAGGAAGGATTCCTGACTCAATATGTAGATAGGCCGACTAGAGGGGAGGCCATGTTGGATTTGGTGCTTGGCAAAGAACCAGGTCAAATGTCAGATATATTGGTGGGAGAGCATTTCGGTGATGGTAATCACAACTCCCTGACCTTTACCATAGTCATGGAGAGTGATAGGAGCAGACGATCTGGGAGCGTATTTAATTGGGGGAATGAGAATTATAATGCTATTAATCAGGAACTGAGGAGCATAAATTGGGAGCAGATATTCTCAGGAAAATGTACAAAAGAAATGTGGAGATTATTGAGAGAGTCTTGCTTATGGTGATGGACAGGTTTGTCCCACTGAAGCAAGGAAGGGATGGTAGAGTGAAGGAACCTTGGGTGACAAGAGACTTGAAACATCTACAAGAGGAAGAAGGAAACTTACTTAAGATTGAGGAAGCAAGTATCAGACAGAGCTCTGTAGGGTTTCAAGGTACCAGGAAGGAACTAAAGAATGGACTTAGGAGAGCTAGGAGGGAGCATAAAAAAGCCTTGGTGGGTAGGATTAAGGAAAACCCTAAGGCATTCTACACTTATGTGAGGAACAAGGGGATGGCCAGAGTGAGGGTAGAGTCAATCAGGGATGGTGGAGGGAACTTGTGCTTTGAGTCTGAGGAGGTAGGAGAGGTCCTTATTGAACACTTTACTTCAGTACTCACTAGTGAGAGGGACCTTGTCGTTTGTGAGGACAGCATAAAACAGGCTGATATGCTCAAATAGGTTGATGTTAAGAAGGAGGATGTGCTGGAAATTTTGAAAAGCATAAGGGTAGATAAATCCCCAGGGTCAGATGGGATGTACCCAATGTTAATACGGGAAGGGAGAGAAGAGATTGCTGCGCCTTTGGTGACGATCTTTGAATACTCACTGTCTGCTGGAGTAGTGCCAGATACTTGGAGGGTGGGAAATGTTATTCCCTTGTTCAAGAAAGGTATAGGGATCACCTTGGGAATTACAGACTAGTCAGTCTTTTGTTGCTAGTGGGCAAATTATTGGAGAAGATTTGTGATTATTTGGAAAAGCATAGATTGATTAGAGATAGTCAACATGGCTTTGTGAGTAGCAAGTCATGCAACACAGGCCTTATTGAATTCTTTGAGGATGTGACAAAATACGTTGATGAAGGTAGAGCAGTGGATGTGGTATATATGGATTTTAGCAAGGTATTTGATAAGGTTCCCCATGGTAGGCTCATTCAGAAAGTAAGGAGACACGGGATACAGGGATATCTGGCTGAATGGATACAGAAATGGCTGGCCCATAAAAGACAGAGGGTGGTGATAGATGGAAAGTTTTCAGCCTGGAGCTTGGTAACCAGTGGTGTTCAACAGGGATCAGTTCTTGGACCACTGCTCTTTGTGCTTTTATAAATAACTTGGACAAGGATGTGGAAGGGTGCGTTGGTAAGTTTGCCAATGGCACAAAAGTTGGTGGAGTTGTGGATAGTGTGGAGGGCTGTTGTAGGTTGCAGTGGGACATTGACAGGATGCAGAACTGGGCTAAGAAGTGACAGATGGAGTTCAACCTGGAAAAGTGTGAAGTGATTCACTTTGGAAGGTTGAATTTGAATGCAGATTACAGGGTTAAAGGCAGGATTCTTGGCAGTGTGCAGGAACAGAGGGATCTAAGGGTCAAATGTCCATAGATCCCTCAAAGTTGCCATCCAGGTTGATAGAGTTGTTAAGAAGGTGTACGGTATATTGGCATTCATTAGTTGGGGGATTGAGTTTAAGAGCCACAAGGTTATGCTGCAGCTCTATGGAGCCCTGGTTAGACCACACCTGGATTATTGTGTTCAGTTCTAGTCACCTCATTATAGGAAAGATGTGGACGCCCCAGAGAGGGTGCAGAGGTGATTTACCAGGATGCTGCCTGGACTGGAGGGCATGTCTGATGAAGAAAGGTTGAGGGAGCTAGGGCTTTTCTCATTGGAGCAAAGAAGGATGAGAGGTGACTTGATGGAGGTGTACAAGATGATGAGAAGCATAGAGAGTGTGGATAGCCAGAGACCCTTCCCCAGGGCTGAAATGTCTATCACAAGGGAGCATAATTTTAAGGTAATTGGATGAAGGTATAGTGGAGATGTCAGAAGTAGGTTCTTTACGCAGAGGATGTTGGGTGTGTGGAATGCACTGCCAACAGTGGCAGTAAAGTCAGAGACATTAGGAATATTTAAGTGACTATGATAGTCACATGGAAGTTAGTACAATGTATGGTATGTAGGTTAATCTGATCTTACAGTAGGATAAAATGCCAGCAGAACATCATGGGCTGTACTGTGCTGTAATGTACTATGTTCTATTACCATGTGTCACAAGAGGCCCATTGCTTTAGAATCCTACTATTAAACCTTCACGGTATCTCCTCATTGTCTCCTCATGCATTGTATTTCACAGTCAACTTTCCATCCTTGAATGGATTTGTTTATATCCTTTCTATGTCTATTCATATCCCCTCCACTGTTTACTGCACCTCCTAATTTTATGTTGTAGCCATGTGTTCTCTACCACCTGGTGAGTGAGCAACAGCATGGTTTATTGAACATAACTATAAACAGAAGATTGCAAACGAAGAGATCTTATCTGGAGGGCTACAGGCCCAGACTCCAGTTCCAACTCCCTCACACATGGTTCCTTTCACAAATGCTCAGAACTGTCTTTGGAGCAAAGACATGATTAACCCTTTCCACTACACGTCACTTGCAAACCTCAGAATTATGCTCCTGACCGTCAAGTTCACATCATTGATGCTTGAGTCTGATCCCTTGGTGCTGTTCTTTATTGGTATCATAAGCATTTTAGAAATCTGCATAATATCACCCTGATCTCCTCCAAAGCAAGCAATACCAGATTCCTCAACTCCTTCCTTCATGGTCAGGATGGCTATTGGTTTGATTGGTCCATTCTGGGGTAACATTCTTGGTGTGATCTCAGTTCTCCAGATGGGGCAGTGCCAGTGTCTTGCCTCACTACCATTCACCCAGGTACACTCTGTGATATCCCCAGATCCTGTCAATATTCTCTAATGTGGCCTCTTACTGTGCTACAGGGCCAAGTCATCCACAAGTGATCCCAGATCCCTCTGTAGTATCATAATGTCAACTTATTTTGTATCATGTCCTTACTCTTTGTGCAATGACTTTGAATCAGCCACTAAGAATGGTGATGAATTTAAAATACATAGCAGGATCGCACAGCAGTCAGATGAAGTCCAACAGCTCATTCTGAGGAAGAGTCACCAGATCTGAAAAATTAACTCTGACTTCCCTCCACAGATGCTGCCAGACCTGCAGAGCTTTCCCAGCAATTTCTGTTTCTAGGGTTTCTGATTTACAGAATTTTTCTGATTTGGTTGATGTCAAGTGAACGACATTGACTCTGCTTTTGGGTCAGAGAGGAATGGTGGCCAGAATCTCGCTGCAGTGTGGTGGGACCCTGTTTAACCACCAGGTGGCAGAACTTCAGCTGAGGCTACACCCTCAGTGATGCTGGCATACTGAGCTCATTATCCTGAGGTCTCGCTTAATGCTCCTGAAATGTGGGTTCAAATCCTACCATAGCTGATGATGAAATTTGAATTCAATTTTTAAAAAATCTAGAATAGTAGCAATTTCACCACGGTTGTAAAATAAACCCTACCTAGTTCACCAGTGTCCCCTGTATTCCCCCAATCCTACAGTGAGGAGAGTCACATTTCTTGTAGGTACATTTAAGCTTAATCATTAAAGCTATTGTTACTGGAAAAATACGCATTTTGTCAAAGTTTTATGTCTTGCACTCATCAGGACACTTTGCAAGAATACCGTTTTAAGCCAATTGTATGAAAGGAGTTAGCTCAGTTAATCAAGAGACCCCCGAAATGTTCTGGGGAGCCAAGTTCGAAACCGACCACAATAGGCAACGGAATTTAAATTTATTAAAAATCTATCTAATGATGACCATCAATTGTCAGGAAAACACATTTAGTTCACTAATGTCCTTTAGGGAAGGAAATCTGCCATCCTTTCCCAGTTTGGCCTACATGGGACTCCAAAGTCTTGTGATGTGATTGACTCTTAACTTCAATCCAGACAATTGCAAATGGGTAATCAATGTTGACCTTGCTGGTGATACTCATATCCTTTCCAAAAAAAGCTACGTTTAGAATTTTAGTTTAGACTCTGAAATCTTGAGCTCTCACTTTTTAGAACCTGGCTAACCGAGCTGAACAGACATCAATATCACTGCTGTCTGCTGACTTAGATCAAGTATTGATCACTGGTTGTTGCTTAATGGTTTTGATATCATCCTGCCCCAGGTGTGCAGTAGTCTGTGTGCAGTTTCTATCTAACGTTCTGGTCCAACTCCTGCCTTCTTGCGTCCTGTCCATGCTTCATTAGAATGTATTCACTCATACACTCATGTAAGATTAACATGTTACCTTTCACAAAAGCGGAAAGAGTTATTATTATCAAAGTTCTGCCTGGGATCTGCTTGGTTTCTCATTCCAGCTTGTATTAACTCTTTGTTTTTTCTGTGTACATTTGAAGTCCATTCTTGTTCGAGAAGTGATGTAATCAAATGGAAACTGATATTGGCCAAAACGGAATACTGAGCTCTCAGCTGTGTGATCTGGGACACACAGCAGAGAATTGGATAAATATTTGAAGTGCAATAACTTACAGGGGCAAAAGCAGAGGGGTGCAACTAATTTGATATTTGTAGAGTAAAGCTCCCTCTACACTGTCGCCTGTCAAACACACCCAAGGATAGGGACAGCATGGGGTTAGATACAGAGTAAAGCTCCTCTACACTGTCCCCATCAAACACACTCAGGACAGGGACAGCATGGGATTAGATACAGAGTAAAGCTCCCTCTACACTGTCCCCATCAAACACTCCCAGGACAGGGACAGCACTGGGTTTGATACAAAGTAAAGTTCTCTCTATACTGTCCCCATCAAACACACCCAGGACAGGGACAGCACTGGGTTTGATACAGAGTAAAGCTCCCTCTACACTGTCCCCATCAAACACTCCCAGGGACAGCACGGGGTTAGATAGAAGGGAAATGTCTTTCTGCTCTCTCCTATTGAATACACCTGACTACTTTGTTCAGTCTGCACGGCAACAGGAAAATGTGAGGATGAGACAATGGGTGACAGATTATCATTTCTGAACGGACTGAGTTACTCTTTCCTCATCAGTTTCGGCATGTCCTCCCTGCCTGGCATTGTTTGATGTTCACACATTGTGATCACTGGAAGAAACGAGTTACTGTCCTCCTTTGACACACTCATCTCTTTCAGGCTGAACATCAACCACAACACGGCTGTCGGGGAAAAACTCCCATGCAGGCCATCACTTCACAGTGCATTCAGTGTTCAGTAATATTCACCTTCCATCACTCACACAGCAGGGCCTCAAAATGGAACCCTGTAAATCACCATGTTCCATGTTTCTGGGGGAACTCTGGTTGCCATCTCTGAATCAACACAATGCTCTTGAGTAGAGAGCTGAGGAAACTAGTTCAGTCTCTGAATTACAGTGGGGTTCTGTATTTATGATCAGAAAGGAAGGTAGGTTAATGCCTTATAAATCACCGGCTGGAGTGTTGGGAACATTCTTGACCTCTGCACATTCGGAAGGATGTTAAGTCTTAAGAAAGGTGTTACTGGAACAGTGAAAAACTTTAGTTATGCAAGGAGCACAGAGGTAGTGGCTTTAATGCAGAGGCGTTAAGCAGAAATTTAATCAAGGTTAAAGGGTTTTAACTAAGCCACCAAGAGGAACAGAAGGGTTGGGAATCACAAGGGAGCAAATGTCAGGTACTCTGCCAAAGAACAGAGTGTGGAGCTGGGAGTGAGAAAGAAGTAGTTGTTGGGATTAATCTGCCAGAGAGGGCAGCGGTCTGAGATTCAATTTGAGCTTTCCAAAGCGAATTGGATAAACATGTGCAGAAGGCTTTTGTTACAGAGCATGAGGAATCAATCTAATTGGCTAACTCTTTCCAAGTGCTAGTACAGGTCTGGTGGGCTGAATGGTCTCCTTGTTTCCATTGATCCAGCAGCTTGATATTTCAATCCATTTCTAAAAAGGTTTTCTCTAATTTTCCTTAAATCTGATTTACTCTTTGACGTTAAAGGAGTGCAGCGCGTGTATGGAATGAGCTGCCAGAGGAAGTAGTGGAGGCTGGTACAATTACAGCATTTAAAAGGCATCTGGATGGGTACATGGATAGGAAGGGTTTGGATGGACATGGGCCAAGTGTTGGCAAACGGGACTAGATCAGGTTAAGATATGGGCGGCACGGTGGCACAGTGGTTAGCACTGCTGCCTCACAGCGCCTGAGACCCGGGTTCAATTCCCGCCTCAGGCGACTGACTGTGTGGAGTTTGCACGTTCTCCCCGTGTCTGCGTGGGTTTCCTCCGGGTGCTCCGGTTTCCTCCCACAGTCCAAAGATGTGCAGGCCAGGTGAATTGGCCATGCTAAAATTGCCCATAGTGTTAGGTAAAGGGTAAATGTAGATGTAGGGGTATGGGTGGGTTACGCTTCGGCGGGGCGGTGTGGACTTGTTGGGCCGAAGGGCCTGTTTCCACACTGTAAGTAATCTAAAAAATATCTGGTCGGCATGGATGAGTTGGGCCGAAGGGTCTGTTTCCATGCTGTACATCTCTATGACCTGTAGAGGGTTGGGATCTCCCCGCACGATGGAGTGTCTTCTCCCCACTCAAGATTAGATTCTCTACAGTATGGAAACAGGCCCTTCGGCCCAACAAGTCCACACCAACCCTCTGAACAGTAACCCACCCAGACCTATTTCCCTCTGACTAATGCACCTAACACTCTGGGCAATTTAGCATGGCCAATTCACCTGACTTGCACATCTTTGGACTGTGGGAGGAAACCGGAGCATCCAGAGGAAGCCGATGCAGACACAGGGAGAATGTGCAAACTCCACACAGACAGTCGCCTGAGGTTGGAATCGAACCTGGGACCCTGGTGCTGTGAGGCAGCAGTGCTAACTGAGCCACTGTGCCACCCCAAGGTCAGGGCAGCTCGACCACTCCTGAACTACCCCTCACACCAACTCCAAACCGGACTCAATGGAGGCATCCAAACAGAAATCCATCAACAGGTGAAGCGAGGTCAGATTGAGGAGGGAAAGCAACATCGTTTCATAAAGAAGAGAAGGCCATTCAGCCCTCTGCTGCTGCTAAATTAGCTCGTGCCGAGGATGTATGTTAACCGCCAGGCGTCCATAACCCTAATCCCTCTACCCCCAAAAAAAGAGCTAACAACTTCTTATTTTTAATTTCTCTATTGATGCCCATTCTCAGCAGCTTTGGGGAGGGGAGAGGACTAGATTTCCACTCCATTGCTTCCTGGTATCACTCCTGGTTTGGATTTTACAGTAAGGCCCCAGAGCGAATAATTAATTTTCTCTCCATCAATCCATCAATTCCTTCAAGCGTCTGAAACACCCCGATTAGATCACTTCTCAATCTTCTACACTTGAGGGAATTCAGCTATTGTCTACACAAGCTGACCTCAGAATGTGACCCTTTTAGCTCAGGCATCATTTAAAATATAATTGGCTCTTTTTAAAAGAATGTCCTGGGAAAGGGTTGAGGTTTCCCGCTCGTAATAAGAAGATGGTGATAATTAATGACCCAGATCTCAGGGTCTGCTGTATCCCCGCTCCCCCCCCCAATCCAACAGTGGGGAGGGTCATAGTTCAAAGGAAATCCCCCTCTTGTTGTAGGTACATTTAATCATTAAGGTTATTGTTACTGGAAAAATACATATTTTGCCAAACGTTTACGTCTTGTATGCATCAGGACACTTTGCAAGAATACCATTTTAAGTGAAAAGCCAACTGTATAAGAGGAGTTAATGCAGTTAATCCACAGACCCAGGAAATGTTCTGGGGAGCCAAGTTTGAAACCCCCCACAACAGGCAACGGAATTTGCATTCATTGAAAATCTATCTAATGATGACCATGAATCTATTGCTGATTGTCAGGAAAACCCATCTGGTTCACTGTTGTCCTTTAGGGAAGGAAATTTGCCATCCTAACCCAGTCTGGCCTACATGTGACTCCAGACCCACAGTGATGTGGTTAACTCTTAATGTGACAGGGGTGTGCAAGCCAGGTGAGTTAGCCATGGGGAGTGCTGAGTTACAGGGATTGGTGGGGGTGGGGGGGAGGGGGGGGAGGTGTGTGAAGAGAGGGGGATCTGGGTGGGATGCTCTTTGGAGGTTCAATGTGGACTCGATGGGCCGAATGGCCTACTTCCACACTGTAGACAGTGTATAATGATTCTATGAAATGCTGGTTCAGCCAGTGATGCCCTCATCCCATGAACAAATAAAAAAAAACCTTGAGATGCAGGATGATGCCAACAGCGTGGGTTCGATTCCCGCACCAGCTGAGGTTACCCTGAAGGGCTCTCCTTCTCTACCTCTCCCTTTAGGATGGTAAAGTTCTAAGTCCTGTAATCAGATAGATGTGATGTAGAGAGGCACTGTCAGGTTCAAGGTCAGATACATTGATATCTGGGCTCAGAGGCATGGTGACTCTCAGGTTAAACTCACCACCAGTCATTACTCTCCCTAGTCAGAGAGCTGCCCTCTGGGACTATGGCAATTTTACCCTCTTTCTTTTTTAACTTCCTC
Source organism: Chiloscyllium punctatum (assembly GCF_047496795.1). Lineage (NCBI taxonomy): Eukaryota > Metazoa > Chordata > Chondrichthyes > Orectolobiformes > Hemiscylliidae > Chiloscyllium > Chiloscyllium punctatum. The sequence continues at coordinate 79,118,472 of NC_092767.1, read as the reverse complement.
GCCTGTTGAGCATTTCCATCCTATTTTCTATTTTCCTTTCAGTTTTACAACATTTGCAGTATTTTTGTGTTATTATTAATTTAAGGGGTTTTCAAGCCATTACAGCGAATCTTAAAATTATGGATCAATGTAGAGTCTGGGGTTACTGAATTGGCTGAGGCACTTTTGTGAGTCTAAAAGGACAATCAAATGCATTTAAGGCTTTCCCAATGCTTTCCCTTAACGTGTTTTATGAGGTTTAAACCACAGTTAACGGCAGCTTGGGAGCAGCCATTTTGTACAAAGCTCCCTGAGGTCACATCGCGAAGGTGGATTAGTTTCTGAAGGACACTATCTGCACCAAGGGAGCTCTGTGCAAAATGTTTGTTCTCAAAGTGACTACAACCAGCTGTTTCGAAACACAATAACAAGGAGAAAACACCATTAAATAGAGATTCCACGCTTAAGATTATGTGACAATCCTGCCTAACTGCACTTCAGTCTTTTAATTAGAAAAGACTCCAGCCTTCAGTTTAACATAATTAAAATCTGTAATTTTAATTCAAAGTGTGACGGTTTGCTCTAAGTGGTTAGAATGTACCTGATTGTGGAGGCGTTAAATAAGCCGCACTTGGACATAGTTGAGAAGATGGGGACAGATCTAACCTGATATCAAACACAGACATAACAATAGGGTGTCGGAGAATGTTAACAATAGGATGTTAAAGTTCAAGGTCCTCTAATAGGATAGATGTGACATGGAGGGGGAATGTCTGGTTTGAGCTCAAATACATTAACATCCAGGCTCATTGAAAGCGGTGGAAGGCAAGTGAGACTGGAGCTACCTGAAACATTGAGTACTGAAGGAGGCTCCTTCGTGGGGAATGAGGAGGCAGGAGGTGTAGAGAATGGATCACAGGACACTGACTCAATGGACTAAATGTTCCACTTTTGTACTGTTCTGTGATCACCGTAACAATAGAGTGTTAATGTTTAACTGAGTTAAAAATCACACAACACCTGGTTATAGTCCAACGGGTTTATTTGGAAGCACTAGCTTTTGAAGGGTTCATCATCAGTGTTAACTGAAACCATTAGACCAACTCCCAGGGCACAGTTACACCCTCTCAGATTCCCTGATTGGTTACTTCCTCACAGATGAGAACACACAATGGCAGCTTTTCCACGCTGTGATTTCTGTTCTGCATCAGAGACTGGGGGGAGTTACTGGTGCCTGCCCATGGCATAACTGGCACAAAAAAAACTGTCTCCTGACATCAGGTTCAACTTTTACTATTAAGTTCTTGGAACGCTTCACGTAGATTGGGTATCCCAAACTTCATGTCTGTCATGAATGAAATTTTCCTAATTCATTCAGGAGATGTTGGCATTGTTGGCTGGGCCAGCATTTGTTTCCCATCCCTAGTTGCCCCTTGAGAAGGTGGGACTGAGCTGTCTTCTTGAATCGCTGCAGTCCGTGTGCTGTAGGTACACAGTGCCCTGAGGGAGAGAATTCCAGGATTCTGACCCAGCGACACTGAAGGAACGGTGATATATTTCCAAGTCAGGATGGTGAGGGGCTTGGAGGGGAACTTGCAGAGGATGGTGTTCCCATGTATCTGCTGCCCTTGTCCGTCCAGATGGAAGTGGGCATGTTTTGGAAGGTGAAGTCTGATGAGGCTTGATGAATTTCTGTCGTGCATCTTTTACGTGGTAGATACTGCTGCTACTGGGTGTCAATGGTGGAAGGAAGGGATGTTGGTGGATTTGGTGCCAATCAAGCGGGGACTGCTTTGTCCTGGGTGGTGTCAAGTTTCTTGAGTGTTGATGGAGCTGCCCCCATCCCGGGTAAGTGGGGAGTATACCCTTACACTCCTAACTTGTGCCTTGGAGATGGTGGACAGGGAGTTAGGAGGGGAAATACTCACCGCAGTATTCCTAGATTCTGGCCTGCTCTTATAACCACTGTATTTATTTGGTGAGTCCAGTTCAGTTTCTGGTCAATGTTAATCCCTAAAATGTTCATAGTGGGGGATTCTGCAATGATACTGCCATTGAATATCAAGGGTCAATATTTTTAGATTCGATTTTGCTGGAGATGATCACTGTCTGAGAGCTGTACGACATAAATGTTACTTGCCACTTGTAGCTCAAGGCTAGACATTGTCCAGATCTTGCTGTGTTTGAACACGGACTGCTTCAGTGTCTGAGAAGTTGTGAATGGTGCTGAACATTGTGCTATCATCAGCGAACATCCCCACTTCGGACCTTATGATGGACGGAAGGTCAATAATGAAGCAGCTGAAGATGGTTAGGTCAAGGACACTCCCCTGAGGAATTAGGGTTCCTTGTCATGCAATGGTCATGTCTGTATCTCTGAGCCAGGGGGCCTAGGTTGAAGTGTTGTGTGATAACATAAAATGTCTGAAGATGTAAATTAGAAAATATCTTCCCTGAGGAATTCCTTTCATTATGTTTTGGGATTGAGATGACAGACTTCCAAGAACCATAACTACTTTCCATCATGCCAAATCTGACTCTAACCAGCAGAGCATTATCCCCTTGCACCCCCATGGACTCCAGTTTTGCTAGGGGCTGCTTGATATCACACTTGGTCAAATGTGCCTTGGATGTTGATGGTAGTGACCCTCCCCTTACTCCGAAATTCCTGTTTAAACCAAGGAACGGTCAGGAATACTTATTAACAGCCCAGCTCACTGAATGATAATCTTGGCACAGATTTGACCAAAATCAGAAAACACATCAGTTCCCAAACCCAATTATGTATCTGACCCATGTCCCTGGTGGAGAAGGCTTGTCCCTCCAAGTTCTGAGGAGTACAAACCCCTTCACCTTCTTGGCCTCTTCTTAAAAAGATTGTGTAAACCCTTACAGTGTTACAGGTGAAGCCTGACCCAGTCGAACAGCCTGCCCAATGGAGGCAGTCACATTGGCCAAAGTTAGCAAACCTGAGCAGAGGCAGTGGGGGCTGAACCCAAAGTGGGGCTCAATACTGAGAGGGCCATCCTTTGCAGGGGTGACCCTGTCTCTTACCAAGCCTTTGGTAAAAAGCAACCAGGTGTGTCCATTCTCCTTAGGTGGATTGGCCAGGTTAAACTGCCCATAGTGTCCAGGGATGTGCAGGTTAGGGTGGATTGACCAGGCTTAACTGCCTGTAGTGTCCAGGGATGTATAGGTTAGGGTGAATTGGCCGTGCTAAACTGCCCATAATGTCCAGGGATGTGCAGGTTAGGGTGGATTGGCCATGTTAAACTGCCCATAGTGCCCAGGGATTGCAGGTCAGGGTGGATTGGCGATGGGGAATGCAAGGTCACTGGGATAGAGTAAGGTGGTGGGTCTGGGTGGGAAGCTCTCTGGAGGGTCCGTGTGGATTTGATGGGCTGAATGGCGTGCTTCCACACTGTAGGGATCGTATGATTTGAAGTTCTGGGTGTGGAAACAGATCAATGGGATGCTGGTCTCTGAGCTGCTGGCTGGTGTTGCTCCTTTGATGTTTGAAGTGTGAACACTGGTGAATGTTTTGAGAGAGCAGTGCCACTGAATGCTAGCAGTGTGACATCAGTCACTGCAATGAGATGACATATATTAGTTCCTCTTGAGGTTACTGCTGGAGCTGCCTGGAGTCCAGGGTTCTGTGTGGCAGTCCTGTGCAGTGGTACCATACGATAGTATCAATGAGGCCAATCAATGAGGGCAGCCACACAGCATCCATTCCCTGGAGCACTGCAGCCAGGATCTCTCATTGGCACTGAATTCTGCAGCCACTTCAATCCAGGTCACACTCATCAGTCAGAATGGCATCTTGTTGCCATCCATCAGGACAAGGACCTCCCTTCTCTCTGGGGACAGCTTTCAGGACAGTCTCTAGGGAGATACAGCCATAGAGTCATACAGCACGGAAACAGACCCTTCGGCCCAACCAGTCCATGCCGACCATAATCCCAAACTAAACTGGTCCCACCTTGCGCTTGGCCCATTTCCCTCCAAACCTTTCCTACCCATATCTTTATCCAAATGTCTTTTAATCATTGTATCTGTGAACACATCTACCACTTCCTCAGGAAGTTCATTCCTCACACAAGCCACTTTCTGTTTAAAAACGTTGCCCATGTCTTTTTCAAATCATTTTCCTCTCACCTTAAAAATATGCCTCCTCATCTGGAAATCTCCCACCCAGGAGAAAAGACACCTGCCATTCACCTTATCGATACCCTTCATAATTTTATAAATATCTATAAGGTCACCCCTCAACCTCCTATGCTTCAGTGAAAAATGTCCCAGCCTATCTAACCTTTCTTTATAACTCAAACTCTCCAACCTTGGTAACATCCTGGTAAATCTCTTCTGAGCCCTCTGCAGCTTAATAATATCCTTCCTGTAACAGGGTGACCGTAACTGCACACAGTACTACAGAAGAGGCCTCACCAACATCCTGTACAACCTTAATATGACGTTCCAACTCCGATACTCAGAGGTCTGAGCAATGAAGACACATGTGCTAAATGCCATCTTAACCATCCTGTCTACATGTGATGCAAACTTCAAAGAATTATTATAATTTTATTATTATGTTTTAAGGTGTGGCACCATTTGTTGCAGGGTCTCTGACATCTCCAGGGCTGACTAGGGGATGGGGAATGTCGTTGCTGCCAGGTTGGAGGGATTGAGATGCTGTCTGAGTGTCCATTTAGCTACGATGCCCAGAAGTTAGAATCTGAGAAGTCTAAGTAGAGTGTAAAATGTTATGCCCATTGTGCAAACACCTACAGGGTTCACGAGGAGTCACTGATGAATCTCCTCATTCGGTCTCAGTGAATAACAGACAATGGCCTGGCCATGAGCTGGAACTCATCACCTGAGCCCTTTATCAAATAGACCCAGAGAGATCCCTTGTGGTACAGTAGCAGTGTCCCTGCTCCTAGATTAGGAGGGCTGGGTTCAAGCCCCACTTGCGTCAGAGGTGTGTGGTAATATCTCTCTGAACAGGCTAATTAGTAAATAAAGCAAACACAGAGACGGGTCTGTCCTAGGCTAGGAACCTATATACACTGCAATTAGTGGCTGTATTTTGGTGTTCACCAATAAATGACGTTCCTTTCCCATCAGGTATCTTCCGTTATTACACCCATAAACATTTGCACACAGAATGAGCTGAGAAGACTCTCACTGTCTGATCCAGGCTGTATAACTGAAAGGTCTACCACACTGGGACTGAATATGTGCAGAGTTCGGAATATCTGGGTATAAGGTACTGGAAATGAGAGATATTATTCTCCCAGGTCAATGCTGTAATAGAAGGATTGGGAATAGAGAACGACAAACAAAGAACAGTTACACCAAGCTCTCTTGAATTCACTTTCAATAAAACCATTTACTGAGGCTCAGAGTTGCAGAGTGAAATCCCCAGTCAATAGCTCAGTAATGGTTCCCTCTGAGCTGCGTACTAGTGTGAACCATCCCTCCCCCAGTCATCCTTGACATTTATTTCTGGTTTCACTTACAATCTGTGTGAGACTGATGTAAGCCCTTCAAAATTTGTAATCTAACTAATGGAGCTTATGCTGCAATCGAACCATCACTCTCTGTCTCCAAACCTGCAGTTACTGTGTCTGGTACACACGCTGTCTAACCAATAAAATCTTCAGTCTCAATCCTCTCCGCACTCCCCCCTACTCTGATATATACCCCAACAGTACACTCCTTCTCCAGACCCCATCCACACACTCCCCTCTGTGCCACAACTTCCCAAAGGCATTCTTGGCCCCTATCCCCCAACCATGGTTTTGTGGTGAATATAATGCTGCCAGTGTATTAGGAATCCAGAAGCATGGATTAATGTCCTATCAACAGGATTTAAAAACCAATCACAGCAATCACAGCAACTGAGCAAACCCAAAATTCAATCATTTAACAGATCAAGAATAAAATGGATGACATGGTGGCTCAGTGGTTAGCACTGCTGCCTCACAACGCCAGGGGCCTGGGTTCAATTCTACCCTTGAGCGACTGTCTGTATGGAGTTTGCAAATTCTCCCTGTGTCTGTGTGGGTTTCCTCCCACTGTCCAAAGACCTGTAGGTTAGGGTGCATTGACCATGCTAAATTGTCCAGAGATATGTAGGATTAGCCATGGGAATGCAGAGTTTCAGGGATAGGGTAAGGGACTCTGAGTGGGATGCTCTTTGGAAGGTCTCAATGTGCTGAACAGTTTCTTTCTGCACTGTAGGGATCTGATGATTTATTTGTGAATTGCAATCTTTTGGGAGACAGAAAATACAGCAGCTAGTTTACATACACCCCACTAACCTCAGTAGCTACAAAGTGGTAAGACTCAGGTCATTTGGTTTTTAGTGGTGCTGGATACAGGGTCAATATTGGCCAGAAGACCAGTGAGAATTCCCTTGTTCTCTGCCATGTTATCTCACAGGGCTTTTTACATCCACCTGAAATGGTAGACAGGGATTTGGGTTTAACACTGCATCTCAAAGTCAGTACTTCTGGCAGTGTAGCACTCCCCCAGTACTGCACTGCAGCATCAGGTATCAGAGCTACGTCCCTGTGACCCAGATAGTGCTACCCACTCATTCACCCAGTTCACTGCCTTGTGCAGCCTGCAATGTGCGAGCTTCTGTAAAATTGACCTAATGGCACAAGTCTAAATGGTTCTCGAATCCACGGCGTCCCAGGACACCGTGAATATCTGGTGGATCCAAAGATATGACACTTGCTCACCTTTTCAATTGAATATCTCACTGTGCCGAAAGCAAGATCACGTTTGTTTGAAACTTGTTTTGAAGGATAAACATGATTATTCTGCCAGGTGCAGGGATTTCAAAACACTGTTGAAAAGGTCACCTTTTCTTTTAATTATAGTTTATACTGAGGCAACACTCTTGTTTAATCAAAGGTCTGGCTGACTATGTTCCAGAAGCCCTTTAAAGATCAAAAACAACCTGCATTCCACATCGCCCTGAGTATCAACACCCCAAGGGGCTTAACTGAAGCTGCTATTGGACAACATTAGGCACCAAGGGATATAGGGGTGGATCCTCACTCAATTAGGTGAGGTTGAAGGAAAATCTTAAAGGAAGAGTCAAACATTTGGGAAGGGAATTGAGAGCTCAGGTCTCAGGCAGCCATCAGCATGACCAGCAACGGAAATTGGGAATATCCAGAATTATGCAAACACCAAAACTTCAGAAGGTTCGATCACACGGAAAATTCCACCATCCGTGACCACTTCTTTTTTCCAGTGAATAATCATCTTCCCATTCTGTGCACGCAGTCTCAACATCAAATATCTGTCATTTGTTATACTTCCTTCATCCTGCACCACTGTTGGCTTGAATCTGAATCTTATAGCACTCTGTTTAGACACACAGGGTGTCACTTCCCGCAAGAGACTTATTTCTGTGAGATTACTATTGCTAAAGCCACCAATATTGACTACAAACCCACTGACTCTCATAATTACCTGGAATATACATCCTTACATCCTGCTTGCTGTAAAGACTCTATTCCATTCTCCCACTTGCTCCCTCTCCATTGTATCTGTTCTGATGATGCTACCTTTCTCAGATGGGCCTCAGAAATGATACCCTTTTTCCTCGACCAAGGATTCCCCAGCACCATGGTTCACTGGAGCTTCAGCCCTGCCTGAGCCATCTCCTGTCCTTTCTACCCTCACCCCTTTCATTCCCTCCCACAACAATGATAGAGCCAGCCCACGGGTCCTCACCTACTGTTCCAGCAGCCTCCAAAGCATCATTAGCCATCATTTCCACCACCTCCAATGGGATGCCACCATCAGACACATATTCCTCTCCTTTCCCTTGTCAGTCTTCTGCAGGGACTGTTCTCTCTGGGATATTCTAGTCGACTCCTCCTCCATTGCCTACACCTCCCCACAGCCCCATGGCACCTTCTCCTATAACCCCAGAAGATGTAACTCCTGCCCATTTACTTCCCCCTTCCTCCTTATCCAAGGGCCCAAACACAACCTCCAGGTGAAACACTTCACTCAATCTTGTCTACTCTATTCACTGCTCACGATGTGTCCTCCTCTACATTGGAGAAAGGAAACACAGACTGGGCAATCACTTTGTATAACACCTACATTCTGCAAAAAAGACCCTGAGCTTCGAGTTGCCTGCCACTTCAACACCCCACCCTGTTCCCTGGGGGGGGAACGGTGGCTCAGTGGTTAGTACTGCTGCCTCACAGCACCAGGGTCCCAGGTTCAATCCCAGCCTTGGATGACTCGTCTGTGTGGAGTTTATACATTCTCCCTGTGTCTGCGTGGGTTTGCTCCGGTTTCCTTCCACAGTCCAAAGATGTGCAGGTGAGGGTGGATTGGCCATGCTAAATTTCCCGTAGTGTTGGGTGCATTAGTCAGAGGGAACTGGGTCTGGGTGGGTTACACTTTGGAGGGTCGGTGTGGACTTGTTTGGCTGAAGGGCCTGTTTCCGCACTGTAGGGAATCTCTCTCTCAGGCCGCCTGCAGTGCTCCAGTGAAGCTCAGCGCAGGCCAGAAAAGGAGAATCTCATTTTCCACTTGAGGACCCTGCAGCCTTCTGTACTTAACTTTGAGTTCAATAATTTTCTGACCTGAACACATTCTTCCATGGCCTGCACCCACCCCCAAACCCCAGGCCGTGTCATCACATGGACTGCTCTCAACGCGGCCAACCCATTTTTCACCCACCCCTTGGTCCCCATCAGCAACTTTCCTTTCCATCCAATATACCATCAATCCCTTTATCTGCCTAACTGTCTTGCTCTCTGAAATAACTCTCCCTCTGGGCTCCATCTCAGCCTATCACTTACTCCGATACCTCTCCCATCACCACCACTCCTCCACAAGAGCTGAATGTGATTCTCTGCCTTTTTTATGAAGATTAAAGGTGTCATCTCAGCTTTTATAGTCAGTGCATCTATTTCTGAAGCCTGAGATCCAATATGCTTCACAAAGCACTCTCTCACCATGTTCTGTCACCTTTGTAGATTGTAAACTTGTACCTTCCCAGGCTCTATGCAATTTCCAGAGCTGGGTTGTTAAACCTACATTGCCTTTTGCTATTTACAGACTTTCAAACCTTTGTTCTGAGTGGGCCACTTTCAAGCTCTGACCCATTTCACCACATAATGTTGCAGATAATATTTTTCTTTTGAAAGAAACACTCTTCCCTTGGAAGTGTTTTGAGGAGTTTCTTATTCGTTCGTTGAAAAGAATGTTTTGAACTCAGAAGTCCTTTCCACACAAGAATCGTTCTAAATTACAGGGGCTGTTAGAAAAGGAAAATGCATGTATATAACGCCCTTGACAAAGATTTGCCTCTGCAATTCGAATCATAAAGCTACGACACAGCAGCAGGCCATTCAGCTCATTACACCTCTGCTGTCTATTTGAAACAGATACACATTCCAATCCTCCATAGCCCTGCAATTGTTCTCACTTAAATCTACTTCCTCAACCTTTCCAAAGAGAACAGTCCAGATGCCAACAATTTGTTGTTTAAACATAATCCTTATCTCCCATTGACTTATTTGACAATCATTGTAAATCCAGTGTCTCTGGTTGCCTTCGCTGCTGGCAATGGGAACTGTTTCCCAAACCCTCCCTCGATTTTGAACAGTCACTCTCCCCTTAATCTCCACTGCTCTGAGAAAATGACGCCAGCTGCACCTCTATTAATGAACTCCTTTAGCCTTGTTGGCATGTTCCATTCATCCTTACCCACACTCTCTCTCGGGCCCAGACAACCTTCCCAAAAATGTGGTGCCCCAAATTGGACCCAATGCTTTGACTTTTTGTCATTAGTTTCTCTGTTTCTCACTGTAAGTATTCCACGTGCCTTCTTAATAATCTTGTTCCGTTACCTTCAAAGACTTGTGTGTGCCCAGGTTCCTCAGTTTTTCAGTTCCTCCCCTTCCCAGTTTTTACCACTTGCGAGTTTACACTAGATCCATACATTGTCCCTTCACTTAAAAATTGACACCTTCAGCTCAATCCTCCACGTTTTCCCACTTTCTCATCTTCCCAATCTATCCGTCTCCTTTTGAGGTTTGGCACAATTCTTCTTACGACATTCTTCAATTCCCAACTCAGGCAACTGACTGTGTGGAGTTTGCATATTCTCCCCGCGTCTGCGTGGGTTTCCTCTGGGTGCTCCGGTTTCCCCCCACAGTCCAAAGATGAGCGGGTCAGGGTGAATTGTCCATGCTAAATTGCCCGTAGTGTTAGGTAAAGGGGTAAATGTAGGGGAATGGGTGGGTTGCGCTTCGGCGGGTCGGTGTGGACTTGTTGGGCCGAAGGGCCTGTTTCCACACTGTAAGTAATCTAATCTAATTTGATTTGACCTGCACTGGCTGCAGACTTGAAAGTTGATTTCTCTTTCCTCAAGTCCAGATCATCTTTACATAACAATAATGACCCTAAAACTGAACCCAATGTGATATCCTTACTGTATTTGTTCCAGAGAGGAGAACATCCATTCAGTCCTCACCCTACCACCTATCCCTCACGCTGTTGAAGCCTTAAGCTGGCTTGGGCATTCTCAGTTCCTGTATGACAGTGAAAGCCCAAGAAATCATTGGTCAACTTCTGTTCCAAGTCAACTTGGAGCAAGTCCCAAAGGAGATTGTTTCACAACAAGGTTCTTGTTGAGTGAGGTGACACACCCAAAGAGTTACAGATGTTGGAGATTGATGGTTTTAGAGACAGCAGATTGTAAACTGAGGCTTGTGTATTTTACGATCCTGATGTATCTGTACAACATGACCAATAGAGGGGCCATTGGTTACAATCTTCCATCTTGATTAATTGCAAAGTGCAGGAACCAAAGAGTTTTTCAATGTTTGAAAGCTCACATAGCAAGAGAGTTCTACGATCTGAGCTTGATAGTTAAATTGATGAACTTATCACATTCCTTTCATGAGATCAATAATATTTGATGATTTGTTGAACAAACTCTCTCGGGACAGCTGAGATGCATTGAGCTTCCCGTCGAAGTTGTTTTTATCGATCACCAAGGATTGGGGATGCTGAGCTGCTTGCTCTCCTTCCATTTGTGCTCAAAGCCTCCTCTCTGTCAAGATTTACCATTTACACCATCAATGTTGACACAGGCTTACAGATCAATTCAGTGCCATTCACACCTGAAGCAGAGATGCAATCCCACGCCGGATGAGAGAGTCAATCAAAGCTCCAGCTACACTCGGAGATGAAGTGAAAAGTCCCACCTTACTAGCCCCCAGCATCTGCAAAAACATTTATTACTTGTTAGCATCAAGATAAAATGGAATATCCAATGATTACCAGATTGTGGTGTGTGGGAGCTTGCTGTGCTCAGATTTGCTGCTCTATTTCCTTTAATTCAATGGTGTTTAATCAACTGTAAAGCACTTTAGAACACACTGCGGTTAACCCTAAGGTTACAACTGGCACTATAGAAATGTACGTCTTTCATCTGTTAGGGTATACAGAAACTGATCAGAACTGGTGATACACCTTTCTCAATAGTCATGTGCATAGACGTGGAAACAGACCCTTCGGTCCAATCAGTCCATGCTGACCCATAATCCCAAACTAAACTAGTCCCACCTTCCTGCTGCTGGCGCATATACATCCAAACCTTTCCTATCCGTGTACTTATCCAAATGTCTTTTAAACATTCTAACTGTATCCACTTCATCTGGAAGTTCATTCCACACACAAATCACTGCCTGAGGACAAACATTTGCCCCTCGTGTCTTTTCTTAAATCTTTATGCATTCACCTTAAAAGTGTGACCCCCTGTCTTGAAGTCCCCCACTGTAGGGAAAAGACATCTGCAACTCACATTATCCATGCCCCTCATGATTTTAAAAACCTCTATAAGGTCACCCCTCTAACCTCCAACACTCCAGTGAGAAAAGTCCCAGCTGATCCAACCTCTCCGTATAACTCAAACCCTCACTTCCAGGCATCATCCCGGGAAATCTCTTCTTTCAGTCTCAAGTAAGGCCTCAAACTTCTCAAAGTGTATCACAGCAGGTGATGCCCATTGTGGGAAAGTACAGAAACTCAGAAGCCAAAACATGTACAGCAGGATCCCACAAACAGAGGGATTGAATATTAAGATGCCAGTCCTTATTGCAGTGCATGTTATCTCAAATACATCACTCCACAGGACTCAGTATCTCCTTCAAACCAGATCCCCCAGGATCTTGCTTGGTCTCTTCTGTTGTACCATTGTTTCTTTCCTGACAGTACAACATGCTGTGGATGACAAGAGCTCTGTATGTACATGTTAATGTACATGTTTATGTACATGTATGTACATGTTTATATTTGTACAGGGAATGTGGGCATTCCTGAATAGGCCAGATTTATTTCCCGTTCCTAATTGCCCCATTGAGAAGGTGGGGTTGAGCTGCCTTCTTGAACCGCTGCAGTCCATGTGCTGTGGGTTGACCCACAATGCCCTTAGGGAGGGAATTCCAGGATTCTGACCCAGCGACACTGAAGGAACGGTGATATATTTCCAAGTCAGGATGGTGAGGGTCTTGGAGGGGAATTTGAAAGGGGGTGGTGTTCCCATGTATCTGCTGCCCTTGTCCTTCTAGATGGAAGTGGTCGTGGGTTTGAAAGGAGCTGTCTGAGGATCCTTGGTGAGTTTCTGTCATGTGTCTTGTAGATGGTACACACTGCTGCTACTGAGCAACAGTGATGAAGGAAGTGAATGTTTGTAGATGTGGTGCCAATTGAGGGGAGCTGCTTTGTCCTGGATGGTGTTGAGCTTCTTGAGTGTTGTTGGAGCTGCCCCCATCCAGGGCAAGTGGGGAGTATCCATCACACTCCTGACTTGTGCCTTGTAGATAGTGGACAGGCTTTGGGAAGACAAGGTTTGAGGTACTTGCTACAGGATTCCCAACCTCTAACCTGCTTTTGTAGCCATATTATACACTTGACTGGTTGAGCACAGTGCCTGGTCAATGGTAACCCCCAGGATGTTAATAATTCAGTGATGGTAACACCATTGAATTTCAAGGGGTGAAGATTAGATTCTTTCTTGTTGGAGATGGTCATTTCCTAGCATTTGCTGCAGGTACACATGGACCACTTCAGTATCTAAGGATTGGGAATGGTGCTGAGCATTGTGCAGTTATTGGCGACCATCCCCACTTCTGACCTTATGATGGAGGGAAGGTCATTGATGAAGCAGCTGAAGGTGGTTGGGCCTAGGACACTACCCTGAGGAACTCCTGCAGAGATGTCCTGGAGCTGAGATGACTGACCTCCAACAATCCCAACATCTTCCTGTGTACCAGGTATGACTCCAACCAGTGGAGAGTTTGTCCCCTGGTACCCACTGATTCCAGTTTTTTCAGGGATCCTTCATGCCCTGATGCTCAAATGAAGCCTTGATGTCAAGAGTTATCTCTCTCACCTCCCTTCTGGAAGTCACACTTTTGTCCATGTTTGAATCAAGGCTGTAATGAGGTCAGGAGCTGAGTGGTCATGGGGGATCCCAAACTGGGCATCAATGAGCAGGTTATTACTGAGCAGGTGCTGCTTGATAGCACTCTCTATTCCTGATGAAGGGCTTTTGCCTGAAACGTTGATTTTCCTGCTCCTCAGCTGCTGCCTGACCTGTTGTGTTTTTCCAGCACCACTCTGATCTAAACTCTGGTTTCCAGCATCTGCAGTCCTCACTTTTGCCTAGTACTGTCGATGACCCCTTCCATCGTTTTACTAATGGTGGAGATGGGTTGATTGGGCAGTAATTGGACCGGTTGGATTTGTCAAGCTTTTTATTGTATGGGACATACCTGGGCAATTTTTCACATTGTCAGGTAGATGTCAATGTTGTAACTGTACTGGAACAGCTTGGATAGGGGAGCAGCAAGTTCTGGAGCACAAGTCTTCTGTACAACTGTACAATGCTGTCAGGACCTGTGGGCTTTGCAGTGAAGACTGGTATCTGTTAAACTGGGGACCGCTAGAGGAAGCCAATCCACTCGGCATTTCTGGCTGAGGTTCAGCCTCCTCTTTCACACTGATGTGCTGGGCTCTTCCATTGTTGAGGATGGGGAGCCTTCTGCAGCCCCCACCTGCTGTTAGCTGTTTAATTGTCTACCACCATTCCTGACTGGGCATGGTAGGGTTTCAGAGCTTGGTTGTGGGATTATTGAGCTCAGTCTGTTCCCAGGTTTCCTGATATGTACAGAATTGCACTGGGTCACCAGGAGCTAGTCACTGATGTTAAGAATGTGAGAGATTCAAGAAATCAGTGCTCACATAAAGTTATGGCTGTGTTCCTGTGAATCAAGATTTTAAGTGAAATAACTTTGAGTGTGATATGAATTCTCATAGGAATCAACACTCAAGCCAGGGTTAGGTTCCAACGGACATTGTTTCACTCAGAAGTAACCATGTTCAGGCTGAAGTACTGTGCCATTAATGTGCTGTACTCTGTACAGTATCACTCCAGCTCATGGCAACAAGAGTATGAGTCAGTGAGAAGAATTATCTGGGCAGGAGCACCAGGGGAGTACTTCCTGTGTACAAGGGGCTATATAAATGCAAATATTTGTTGTGGAGCTCACTCCCACCCACAATAGTAAAAGAAACTGTTAGATTTCATTGACAGAAGGCTGACTGATGTAAGGGATTGTTGATGAATAATTTAAATAAATAGTTAGTATAGAGGCCTTGACACCTGCTCACTGCTTTTAAAGAATCCATTTACTGTCTGTTCAGGCCATTAGCGTCTCCCTAGTAGATTTACTTTCCACATTTGTACTGGGAGCTTGGCTGATTGCAGTGCAGTGGTAGTGTCCCTAGCTTTGGACCAGGAGGCCTAGGTTAAAGTCCCACCTGCTCCAAAGGTGCATAATATTTGATTAGAAAATAGTGTCTCTTTTTAAAGTCAGTCCCACAACAAAGGTTTTTATTCTACCTAACATTGATTCTGACAAAGGTTGTGATTCCAAACCCCTGTCCTTTCAGACATTGCCTGATTGACTGAATGCAGAATTCCTACGTTTGCTGTTTCTACCTGAAGTGAATAACCACTCAGACACCCCCACCACTCAGCAAGTGCTGATCTCCTGTTTCGTTTCTGTTCGTCAGGAATTGATTCACCCCCAACATCTCCTGCAATCCACCAATTTGTTTTTTAAATGGGATGCGGCAAAGCTATTTAATGACTGAAACAATGTTTTTATAAATTACTATTGTTTAGCAAGTGCAAGTCCCAGGAACGAAGCTCTGGCCTCCTCATTAACTGAGTTTAAGGTGCTATTTAATCTATAGATAGGGTCACTCCTTTAGAATGTCCACCAGAACTGAATCTTATCTGCATTCAGTTTAAATCATTGAGCTCAGCTCACCACACATATTCACATAGTACAGAAGGAGGCCATTCGGCCCACTATGCCCATCCCTGTGTTGGTTTTGCTCAAACTATACAAGGCATTCAACAGACCATGACGGGAAATTGTCAACTGTTGTGGCCTATTGTCTAAGGAAAGAGAGACTGACGTTGGAGGCAGTCCTGAAGGTTTACTAGGGGTATAGAGAGGGGTAGTGGCTCACTGGTTAGCACTGCTGCCTCACAGTGCCAGGGACCTAGGTACAATTCCACCCTCAGGAAACTGGCTGTGTGGAGTTTACATATTCTCCCCATGTCTGTGTGAGTTTCCCCCCACTGTTCAAAGCTGACTGATTAGGTGGATTGGCTATGGGAAATTGCCCATGATGTGCAGGCTAGGTGGGTTAGCCATGGGAAATGCAGGGTTATGGGGCTACAGCAGGATCTAGGTAGGATGCTCATTGGCGGGTCAGAGTAGACTTGATGGGCTGAATGGCTTGCTTCCCCACTGAAGGGACTGTATAACCCTCTCGTGAGGTGAGGTTGGGCCAGTACTCATTGAAGTGAAGAAGAATATGAGACCAAGTCACTGAAAGTTTCAAGATACAGCGTCAATACTGAAAGTTTGTTTCACCTTGTGGGAGTGCTTCGGACCAGATTAAGGGATCATCCAATTAAGACAGAGATGAGGAGGAATTTCTTCTCGCAGACGGTGAAGAGTCCTTTGTCACAGAGGGCTGGGTCATTAACTATGTTCAAGGCTAGAACAGAGAGATTTTTAGTCAGGAACGGAATTATGGGCTAGAATGTAGAATAGGGTTTAGAATTAGAGTTTAGGATTAGGTTTATTGCTACATGTACTCAAGAAGGTGTTTGGTATGCTTTCCTTTATTGGTCAGAGTACTGAGTACAGGAGTTGGGAGGTCATGTTGCAGCTGTACAGGACATTGGTTAGACCACCTTTGGAATATTGCGTGCAATTCTGGTCTCCTTCCTATTGGAAGGATGTTGTGAAACTTGAAAGGGTTCAGAAAAGATTTACAAGGATGTTGCCAGGGTTGGAGGATTTGAGCTATAGGGAGAGGCTGAACAGGCTGGGGCTGTTTTCCCTGGAGCGTTGGAGGCTGAGGGGTGACCTTATAGAGGTTTATAAAGTCATGAGGGGCATGGATAGGATAAACAGACAAAGTCTCTTCCCTGGGGTGGGGGTGAGTCCAGAACTAGAGGGCATAGGTTGAGGGTGAGAGGGGCAAAATATAAAAGGGACCTAAGAGTCAATTTTTTCACACAAGTGGTAGTATGTGTATGGAATGAGCTACCAGAGGAAGTGGTGGAGGCTGGTACAATTGCAACATTTAAGAGGCATTTGGATGAGTATATGAATAGGAAAGGTTTGGAGGGTTACGGGCCAGGTGCTGGCAGGTGGGACTAGATCGGGTTGGGATATCTGGTCGGCATGGACGAGTTGGACCAAAGGGTCTGTTTCCATGCTGTACAAATCTATGACACTATGACTCTAAGCACAGGAGTACAGTGAAAAGTTTACAATGTCCCCCTTATAGCACAACTTAGGTGCGAAGTACCTAAGTATAAATCTTAGATACAAAATAGAGAAATAAAGAAACAACTGTGACATAATCGTACTGTTATTCATGATATTAGTTAGAAAACCAAGTACTAAAGTTAAAAAGATAGACATTACAGTCTTTCGATAAAGGGCCTGCAGTAGAATGACACAGGCTATGGAGAAAATGCAGGAAAGTGGAGTTCAGACTTATCAGATCAAGCATGATCGTATTGAATGGTAGAACAGACCCAACGGGCTGAATGGCCTACAGCTGCTCCTACATTATTTGGTTTTAAGGCTCTTTGGAAGAGCTGTCTAATTCATCACTGTTCACATGTTCAGGAGTGAAAGCCTTGTCTCCTCTGAGTCTCACTGAGAGACCGATGCTCTCCTTGCTGAGGTCAGCTTCTGCAGCTCAGGCAAACTGTGGAAGTTGGGAGACCACACAGTTCAGTTACTCATCGCCCCAACTCTTCAAACTACAAGAGTTTGAATCTCCTCTCGCCAAAGATTATTGAAGGATTCCAAATGTTTTCAACTTAGACACAAAATCAATCCATGCGAGAGTCTGTAAGGCCGAGGGTTGTGGGACCGAGGAGATAACTCCAGTACCTTACACAGAGAGTAAGCAAAATGGGGACCAAACCCTTCAAGAAAAGAAATCTGATGTTTTTAATGTAATTCAGGACAGCATTAGCAAATAGAACAGAATCCCTACAGTGTGGAAGCAGATCATTTGGTCCATATTTGACACTCTTAAGACATCCCACACAGGCACACTCCCCCTATCCCTGTAACCCTGCATTTCCCAAGGCTAACCCACTTAGCCTGCACATCAGTGGACACTATGGCCATGCCACCTAACCTGAACATCTTTGGACTGTGGGAGGAAATCCACACCGACACGGGGAGGATGTGCAAACTCCACTCAGAAGGTCACCCAGGAAATCGAACCTGGATCCCTGGTGCTCTGAGGTAGCAGTGCTAACTCAGAGAAGGGCAGCATTCCCAGAGAAGGCTTGTTTAGAAGGGTTTGGCAGGTATCATGTAATGATGTAAGGTGGAAGTGGGTACTGCAGATGCTGGAGGTTAGAATCTAGATTAGAGTGGTGCTGGAAAAGCGCAGCAGGTCAGGCAGCATCCGAGGAGCAGGAAAAATCAATGTGTTGAGCAAAAGCCCTTCATCAGGAATGGGTTTTTGCCTGAGATGTCGGTTCGCCTGCTCCTCGGATGCTGCCTGACCTGCTGCGCTTACCCAGCACCACACTAATCATGTGAAGATGTATCACCTAAACACTGGGGTGGACCAGAGGGCTATTCTACCATCTTGTTTATCCAGGTTAGGTTTCAGAGTTGGCAACGGAAAGAACAAAATAAATGCAACGGAGTGAAACAACTGACATTCATCAAGGTCACAGTTCAATGCATTATCTGTTAGAATCATTCTGAGATATTGATGTCCAATATGTAATGCCAGGTTTAACATTTATTGGGGGAAGATCTATGATACAGACTTGACACTGTCATTCTCCAACACCCGTGATTTATTTCTCTCATAACTCCAAGAACATATGTTCCTGTGGTAAGGTAACAGACAGAACAGACAACGCCAACTGCCCGCACTAAAGGGAGTGGGCAAGAACTGACTCATTGCTGTACATTAATATCCATGAGTTATATATCAGAGGGAAATACTTTTGTGAACTGTTAGGAAATTGTGAACTGATTTTTTGTCCCAAGTAAAGGTTTATTTTTAGTAAATTTATTTGAATTAAATTTAATAATAATGGGCACTGATGCGACTTGAAAAGTTCAACATTTATTTGGTGTAAAAACACTTCATCTAATTAATAAACACCCACAACAACATCTCACTGCAGACGGCAGTTTGAGAAATTAATCATTGCTGAGCAATCGAGGTCAGTCAACACAAATTCGATTTCTTATTTAGGGAAGAAATTTGGCACAAACTGCTTCACTAAAGATTAAAGCAACCAAAAAGATACAGTGCTGATCAGCAGCAAAATGTAAACATGGACTTCAATTAACTCCAATTTATTTTCCTATTCCCTACTTTCTGCAGCATCATTTTTGAAAATTTCAATCGCACCAGACAGTCACTGGCCCTTTCACTCTGCTAATCTGCCAGTGAATTGTTCTGTCAAGTGATGCAAACGCTGGAAGGTTGGTGAAACATAGAAAGGTCCTCTGATCCTGCTTTCTCCCCATACCCTTTAATCCCTTTAGCCCTAAGAACTATATCTGCTTTATTCAACCTCAAGTCTTCAATGTTTCAAAGTAGAAGCTTTCTCGTTAAATGATTGCCACAAATCCAACTGCAAACTTCCCAAAAACTGACCCAGCTCTGAAAACAGCTCATTGTTTTCGGGAGGTCCATCCTCAAATTCAGTCCAGAATGCTCTAATTTCATGGGTAATATTTTGCTTTAATGTATTTTGGTACATTTTGTGAAGACCGAAAGTTCAGAAAAGTGACTCCAAATACAGTGAAGACTGATCTCACCCCACCTCACCTGTTCTTGCACCAGCAACTGCTGAAGCTCTCTCCCAACTTAAATCAGTAAAATCAGAGCAGAACTTGGAATAATATCCAAAAATGCTAGAATTACTCAGCAGATCTGGCAGCTATTCTCTGGACAGAAATACAGTTAATAGACAGAATCTTAGCTCTGATCAATGTGTGGTGATAGACGTAATAGGTCATAGGTTACAGGTTAAGGGGAGACAGGAGCTAGATTTCCTTTGACTCACCTAGCTTCTGTACAGACCTCAGAGATCGAATGCTCTGAGACCGAAACTGCACATAATGCTCCAGGTGTACTCTCACTGTGGCTCTATATAACTGCAGCAAGACAGCCCTACAGCTTACTCCAACCCTCTTTCAATGAAAGTCAATTGATCATTTGCCTTCCTCGTTGCTTGTTGGACCTGCCTGTTTGCTTTCACTGACATGATGTATGAGGATATCCAGATCCCTTTGAAAATTCACATTTGTCAATATGGCACCATTCACTTCTTTCTAAGGGAAACCTAAATTTCTCCTTACCAATTTGTTTTTCCCATCACATATTTATAGAAGCCTTTATTATCAGTATTTATGTTCCTTGCAATTGTTCTCTCATACTCTATGTTTCCCTTCTTGACGAACTTTACTAATAATGCTACCCCATCTCCTTTCCCTTTTTGTCTGTTATTCCTGAATAATGAATACCACTGGATGTTCAGTTCCCATATGTGGCCACCCCACAACCATATCTCCCCAATCAGATGTTTCTTTTTGCACTGCTAATTAATCCACTCTACCATGAATGCTCTATGCATTAAGACACAAAGCCTTCAGACTTGTCTTTAATCTTGTGAGCTATCTCAGCTTTGTTTTGCACCATTTGTTTCTCACCCTTGTTTTTTATGCCTTCCAGTTTTGCTTCTTACCCTTCTGTCTTTTGTTTCTTTCCTGGCTTCTCCCTTGTCTGGCTCCCTGCTCATCTTCCCATCCTCCTGCCATTCTAGTTCGACTTCTCCCTGATGTCACTAGTAAAGACCCTTCTGAGGGCACTGTTCCTACAAAGAACAATTAATCACAGGAACAAGTCCTTCGGCCCTTCAAGCCCGCACTGACACATTTTGCCCTTCCATACTAAAACTGTCTTTACTTACAGGATCCATATCCCTCTATTCATGGATAATCATAGAATCCCTACAATGTGGAAGCTGATGATTTGAGCCATCAAGTCCACACTGACCCTCTAAGAATCACCTCACCTGGACCCAACGCCTCCTACCCTAACCCTGCATTTCCCATAGCTAACCCACACTAACCTACACATCTTTGGACTATGGGAAGAAACCACAGCACCCAGAGGACCATGCAGATATGGGGAGAATGTGTAAACTCCACACAGTCACCCAAAGGTGGGATTGAACCTAGGTCCCTGGTGCCAGATGGTAGCAGTGCTAGCCACTAAGCCACGGTGCCACCATTCCCTTCCTATTCGTGATTCTGATCCTGATTCTGCCCAGATACTTAGGTCCTTTAAGGTTCACCAATTGGTCATTTTGACAATTAATTACTTTAGTGTCTCATTTGGGGCAACCCATGGCCAGAGGTGGTACAAACATGGCTGCTCATGGATTTTTAGTTTGTGTAAAGATGACAGAGAAGATTTTCAGTTGCAGTAAGAACTTGTTTCCTTCAGCATTACAGTAAGATCATAAGTTAGAACAATGGAAGCTAAGAGAAGATAAATTCAAGGTACCAGATGGAACAAAAAATCTCACAAATTAAATTACAGCAAGTTACAGCAAAGTCACAGCCGCAGATATCTCTAATAGGAGTCTGATAAGGGTTGTTTGGGAACAGACAGTCCAAAGTGTGTTGTTTAGCATGAATTAAAAGTATGAACCCTCTGTGGGATCAATGGAGACTCTTTAGGTAATTAAGTGTTGAGAAATTGAGAAATGCAACTTATATCAGACAGAGAGCTACAGATAATGGAGAGGAGTCCCATCCCATCGGCAGGAGCTCCAACTAACAAATGGGTAAACAGGTGACCTGTAAATGGCACCAGCTTGACATAGACAAATTAATCAGTGGCAGCTTCCCAAACTAAATGAGTGAATCCAAATAATGAAGGAGACAGTGCGAATGAATTCTTACATCCGACAAACAAGGGCCGAAGGAATGAGACACTGTGTTAAATCTTAGGAATTCAGACAGGGTTCTTGAGCTGGGAAAGTGATTGAGTTTCGGTCTAATTAATGGAGTTTGAAAAGATGTTTTCTTATTAAGTAAAATAGTATGGAAATATTTAGAGCAGTGAGAGTAAATTTCAATTTGGAAGCAATCTCTTCTTTAAAACACACACTGCGAGCATGTGAATAGAAGGAGTTATCATTTCAGCTACAAGATACAGGGACAGTATTTGTTTGACATTCCAAGGTCAGGTGAGAAAGAAGTTGCTCACAACTCGTTGAATAAAGAAGTCTGACATTAAGTGTTGCTATATAACTTGATATATAACTAACTTTATATTAGAACTGACATTATGAATTTTATAGCAATGCGTACGAATTAGCATCTTTTTGTATCTCCTGTAGTAACTTCAGGGACTGGAATGAAAATTAATAGGACACATTGTAAGATCCCAAAGACTAGAAGGTTGAGAGGCAACCTTATAGAAGTTTATAAAATAATAAGGGATATAGACAGAGTTAATAGTAGTTGTCTTTTCCCTAGGGTGGGAGATTTCAAGACTAGGGGGCACATTCTTAAGGTGAGAGGAGAGAGATTTTAAAAAGGTATGAGAGATAAATGTTTTACACTGGGGGTGGTTCACAAGTGAATTGAACTTCCTGAGGAAGCGGTGGATGTGTATACAGTTATAACATTTAAAAGACATTTGGATAAGTGCATGAATGGAAAAGGTTTGGAGGGAAATGGGCCAGGAGCAGGTAGGTGGGACAAGTTTAGTTTGGGATTATGTTTGGGACAGCCTGGTTAGACTGAAGGGTCTGTTTCTGTGCTGTAAGACTCTGTAACTGGTGATAAAGCTGTATGGTAAACACATTGAGATCATGGGCAAACCTGGGGTTGGCTATAGGGGTTTCAATTAGTGATTGGGCGTTTATAGGACTGGATGTTTAAGTTACAGGTTTGGAACAATGACATCAATGTTGTATGCAATTATTATAACTCGAAGGGTGTAAAAGTGTTGTATTCAGCTGGGGAAGCCAGCATGCCACTGACCTCTTCTTCAATCTGAGATGAGTTTAAAAGGGCAGGTGGGCCCCATGTGAAAGCCAGATTCAGAGTGGTCTCTGGCCTCTCCCACTCCCATGTGGTAAAGGAGCTCCAAATAAAGATCAATTTAGAACATAGAAAAGTACAGAACAGAACAGGCCCTTCAGCCCATGAGGTTGAGCCGAGGATTATTCCTAATCTAAAGTAAAATAACTTAACCTATACACCCCTCAATTCACTGCTCTCCAAGTGCATATCCAGCAGTCGCTTACATGTCCCTAATGACTCTGCTTCCAACACCATCACTAGCAATACATTCCATGCATTCACACTCTCTGCATAAAGAACCTACCTCTGACGTCTCCTAATATATTCAAACTATGACCCCTTGTGCCAGTCAATCCTGCCCTGGGGAAAAGTCTCTGGCTATTGACTCTATCCATGCCTCTCATTACCTTGTACACCTTGATCAGGTCACCTCTCTTCCTGCACTTCTCTTTGTAAGATAAGCCCTCCAGTCCAGGCAGCATCCTGGTAAACCTTCTTTGCACCCTCTCCAAAGCCTCCACATCTTTCCTATAATAGGGCAACCAAAACTAGACACAATATTCCACATGTCTTGTACAGCTGCAGCAAAAGCTCATGGCTCTTAAACTCAATCCCCCTGTTAATAAAAGCCAAAACACCATATGCTTTCTTAACAACCCTATCTACTTGGATGGCAACTTTGGGGATCTACATACTTGAACACCAAGATCCTGCTGTTCCTCCACTCCTCTTTAATCCTATATTCAGCATTTGAGTTTGACCTTCCAAAATGCATCACTTCGCATTTATCCAGGTTGAACTCCATCTGCCATTTCTCAGCCCAGCTCTGCATCCTGTCTATGTCGCGCTGCAGCCTGCAGTGTCCCTTGATACTACCAATCTTTGTGTCATCGGCAAATTTACGAACCCACCCCTCAACCTCCTCATCCAATTTGTGCTACTAAACACAGGAATCAGACTCCTTTGTAAAATCCCTCTCCAACAGAGTGCAGAACCTTATTCCTGTGATGGTGATCAGTTTCCCTTCCCATACTTTCCCCACCATTTTTTCATTCTGTGCAATGTCCCATATCTGAGACCTTTCAGCTGAATAGTGACCCTTCCTACACAAGCTCTGAATGCACATGAGTCAGTAATCTTGGTGCAAAGGCAGTTAATGGGAAGAGTTTTGATCTCTTGAAATTCCATAAAGTGGGAACAAATAGGAATCCATTGAAGTAGTGTCAAAAGAGAGTGAATGGGAATTATTTGATTCATTCACCTCAGAACTGCTGAATGTGAGCAGGGTTTGTGTTTTCTGATGTGTGTTTACATGTTGTTTTCATTTCATTTTCAAAGAATACCTCATATCATTCAAGCAAAATATAGCCCACACCCATGACATCATTACTTCAGGCAAACATACATTTCAGAATTATTGACTTGTTTTGATCAAAAATCAATCCAGTTACGCAGTCCAAAGAACATAGAAGATTGCATTAGAGTTTGGCACCACCACCAGCCATTAGGACTTAACTGAATTATGGAGCAAAGAGCTTCTATTCTTAGTCCACTCTGGAAATGCAAGTCCCTTTAAAGGAGCATTTATTCAAATTATTCCATATTTAATACAACGTATTCCTGCTCCGAGCAGTGGAAATGATGAACTGATTTTCTACTGTATTGCCCTCCACACTGTTATGTGAAAATTCAGCCAGTGCATCTTAACTCACTGCCTTAGGTCTCCCTGAAATTTTAATTAAATGTATCTATATTTTAGTTTTTATCTCTTCTTCTTTTGTGATAATTCTTTACCTTTTCCTCCTCTTTAACTCTTTCACTGCAGCATTGTCACAGTTCTCCAACTTGTTCCCATTGTGCAGTTCCCTCAGTCCCTCAAAAGACAAGTCTTTGTATCTGAATTAGAGTCATAGAGATGGACAGCATGGAAACAGACCCTTCGGTCCAATCCATCCATGTCAACCAGCGAACCCAACCCAATCTAGAATTCTTAAACTTTGTTTCCAATTTGGAAATTCCTGACATAAAGCTGGCAAAAGTGATGATAAGTTACAATTATATTCCATCTTTGATTGATTAAAATATAAATTGTTAATGTAATGCAATGTTCCTGTTGCTTCAGGTCTGTCAAAATGAGAGACCGTAAACCTATAAGTAAGCATTGGAGCATATGAACAGAAGGAGAGAGAGAGGTAGAGGGGAAGTGAGATCTAAGGTGGAAATTCCAGAATTTACAATCTTGGCAGCAGAAGACACGGTTGCCAATGTTAGAATGATTAAAATCAGGGATACATATGATGCCAGAGTTGAAAGAATACCATGATCTTAGAGGGTTGTGGGGATGGGAGGAGGGAGTTAGAGTGAAATGAGGCCCTGCTTGATTTGAAAATAAGGATAAGAATTTTATAATACAGCATCTTAGAGTCAAACAGAGGCCAGAAGTGGTGGGTGACCAGGACTTAATGTGAAATAGGACACGTATAGCAGAGTTTTGAATGAATCTGGGTTTATGTAGCGTGGAGAGAGAGGCAATGGCCTATTATTACTGAATTATTAATCCAGAGAATGTTCTGGGGACTCAGGTTCAAATCCCACCATGGCAGATGTGGAATTTGAATTCAATTTTAAAAATCTGGAATTAAGAGTCTAATGACCATGAATTTATTGCCGATTGTTGGGAACACCCACCTGGTTCACTAATGTCCTTCAGGGAAGGAAACTGCCGTCTTTAGGTGGTCTGGCCTACATGTGACTCCAGACCCACAGCAATGGGAGTGACTCCTAACTGCTTTCTGAGCAGTTGGGGGTGAGCACTAAATGCTAGCCTGGAAAGCAGCACCCTCATCCCATGACTGAGTCAAAGATAGGTGGGGAGTGCATTACAAAGAGTCCAGTCAGGGTGTAACAAAGGCACGAGTGTAGCTTTGGGTAAAAAAGTGAGCCCAGGCAGGGGCAGAATTCAGTCAATAACTGAAACTCGTGAACTTGGGTACCATAATCTCCAGGAAAAATCTGACATTAAGGTTGCATTCCGCCAAATGTTCAGCGTCAGCCTCTGGCCCAGAGAGGAATGCAGTTGTTGGAGAGTGAACCTAATTTGTGATGGGCACTGAAGACAATGGCTTTGGTCTCCCCAAAATTTAACTGGAAGAATTTTCTGCTCGTTGTTGAGCGACAGTGCTGGGATGGAGGCTGCTGTGGGTAGAGCTGCTTGCAATTGATGATCATGTGGAACCTCGTGTGCTTCCCCCACCATGATGCCAAGGGGGCTGCAAATTGATGAGAATCAGGAGGAGGTCAATTCTTGTGACACTCCACTACTGGAGCTGGACAGAAGAGCTGATGCCTGTAATTGTCTAATTACAATGAAAAAGCCTTCTGTTGTGTTCAGAATGGGTGGCACTGACAAGCCTGCATTTATTAACCAACCCTGCTGGGTCTTTGATTGTCTTTAGAACAATTGGGTGATTTTCTGGATCATATCAGTGAAGGATGTATGATACGTTGGTCACTGGCAGGAACCAGGTGGATTTTGACAACAGTCAGCAGCTCTCAGTTTTGTTCTGGTACCATCCAAGTTCAATCTGGCACCGTGCCATGATGGAGTTTGAGTTTCGGAGACTAGACGGCTAATCCAGTACCACAGTCATGACACCCACTATCCTGACCCTCGGCATTGCTTCATGCCCAGTGAGTGAAATGTATTTTTCTCCCACTCACAGATCAAGGTTAGTGTTTGCAGTCTCATGTTTTCATGAAATCCTGATCTTCAGTTCACCCAATGAGAAGTTCATAATTCCAGTCAGTGACCCTTACTATGATGCTTACAGCATCTGACACAATAGTGGGATTATAAATACCTTCTCTGTAAGCTACATTGAGCAGGCAAGTATGAATACTATGCATTGTCTGACAGGTCTAAATAATATGTTCAAAGAAAATCAAAGGTTGTCACTGAATATATAAGAGCATTGTGAAGTTCCTGCATATTACATACTGTAGGGCAACTACAGCTGTTATGTACAAAATAAAGTCCAAACCAAAACATTTCATCATGGAGAATCGACTCAGTGACAGCAGTAAAGGTGGCAAGTTGCTGGGTGTGGACCCAACTGTGAGGTGGTTTGGAATGATGGCCCAAAGGTCCATTTCAATTTGTGTCAACAATCCAGACTTGGGTAGAAGGAGCAATATTTAAAAAACTTAGCAACACAGGAGAGGATGAGAGCAGTGCCATACATCGCAGAACATAGACAGGATGGTGAAATGGGAAGGAGTGCATCAGGAAAAAAATTAACTTAGAATTTTGTGAAGTGAGGCATTTTGAAAGAACTGAGATGGAAAGTCGATATTCGAGAAATTGCATAATTTTGAGACACGTAGCGGAGCAGAGAGACCTTGAGATCCATTAATAGAAATCCTAGACACAAGAATGAGGAACAAGAGGAGGCTATTCAGCCCCTCGAGCCTGTTCTGCCATTCAATAGGATCATGGCCAATCTCATCATGGCCTCAACTCCAGTATTCTGCCTGTGCCCTTTAACCTGTCACTAATTAAAACCTGTCACTATCTCCTCCCTAAATGTACTCAGTATCCCAGCATCCACCACCCTCTGGGGGAGTGAATCCCATGGTCCTTTGAGAGAAGTAGTTCCTTCCCATCTCAGTCTTAAATCTGCCCCCCCACCTTATCCTTAAAGCTATCACCTCTTGTTGTAGATTGCCACCTAATACCCCCTCCATGCCTACTTTGACAAACCATTTTAGCACCTAACATCAGATTCACTGAGTTCGATTTGGCACCAAGTCTCAGTTTAGGATGCTAGACCTACATATCACAATACCCACTATCCTGACCCCAGCACTGTTCCCTGCCCAGCCAGGGAAATATGTTTTTCTCCTACTCCACATCAAGGTCACTGTTTGATTACAGATTTAATGTTTTCATGAAATCCTGATCTTCAGTTCACCCACTGAGAAGTTCATAACTGCAGTCAGTGACCTTTACTGTGATGCAGTGATGCAATTAAATCTCCTCTCGAGCTTCCAAACTCTAACAAGTAAAACTTGGCAGGCTACATTAATAAAGTGATTCAAAACATCTGGATCACTGGATTCACTAATAGAGGAATTGATAACAAGATCCACACTGGTCCTCAAAGAATCCTCAGTGTCAACGCCACATCTCTGCATCATATTGCATCCAGGAAAGATGCAAAGATCTCCTCAAGGAAACAGAAGAGTTTTGCTTGGATGTTGCTTGACGAGAGAAACCTCAAGTGTAATGAGCAGTTGGAAACTTTACAAGAGTTTTTCTTGCAACAAAGGAAGTTGTGCAGTGGAGCTTTTCAACATGGAGAGATTTTGCAAAGTAGCTGCAGCAAAGTAATTCTCTCTGGCGAGTGAGTCAACACCAACGGTGGTCGATTTAAATAACTGACAAAAGAATGAGGGGGGAGTTGAGAGATTTTCTTTTCATCCAGAGATGGTGGGAATGCAAAACACGTTGTCTGAAAGAGGCAGGCAATCTTCAACCCATTTAAAAAATATTTCAGGTGGCACCTGAAATACTACAACTTAGATGGCAATTTGAAGGCACATGTGCTGCAGTGGTAGTGTCCTATCTTTGGACCACGAGCTCTGGGTTCAAGTCCCACCTGCTCCAGAGGTGTGTAATTTAACTTCTGAAGTTGTTGCTGAGGTCAGTTCCTGAATTGATCATGTCTTGAAGGGAGGAACTGGAGATAAGCAATCTCTGAGCTGACAATGTACAGTACAAGCTGAGAAAGGTTACCTGAAGATTTGCTTAACCTGCTTTTGGAGGGACATTTGGGAGGTGAAATGTATTCGGTCACAATTCTGACTTTGGGCAGATTGTGGCTGTTCTGAGCGACTTTCGCAATGCCCTCATGTGCTGATCACTCATGACCCAATGTCGACTGTGGTGTGCAGGGAGATTTTCTAAAGTTTTCAAAGACTTCAGTGATAGAAATTCAAGCTAAGATAAATACCACCATTTCTTTCTCTTTTTCTGATGCTTTATCCTCCTTCTCAGGATATGAATGCCTTTTGGGCCTTTAAATCCAACTAGGAAACTATTCTGAGAATGAGGGATTTGTAATAATGAAAGTATTACAAGATGCAGACTTCAGTAATTAAGTAGAAAGATAAGTAGAAATTGATTTCGATGAAGAGGTTGGTGCATATGGGTGATAAAGACAGATACATCAGTTGCATTTTCTGTTATTTCATTATTCAAAGTTTTCCCACATTATTTGGAAGCAGAATTCAGCAAATAGGAGAAAATAATGTCAGTTCAAGTCAGACATCGGGCAGTAAAGGAAGCAGGCCAAACAGTAACAAGGGAAATGTTTATTATTCCTGAAAGTTGATGTCTAGCTCCCCAAACCAACAGCAAGTTTTCATTGATGCTTGATTAACCCATGTCAAATTTTGGGGTCAATAATAAGGACCTTCCTATTTCAAGCCCTGAATCAATACCCACTGATATCATTCCAAGGAGTAAATGTCCTCCACATCTAAATCAGCAGGTGTAAGACTTCACCAGTCAGTGATAATCCAACTGAACCAGTTAGTACCCCATTGGCTTTTCATAGGTCACACAGCACAGAAACAGACCCTTTTGTCCAACCAGTCCGTGCCAACCATAATCCACAAAACTAGTCCCAGCTGCCTGCTCCTGGCCCATATCCCTCCAAACCTTTCCGATTCATGTATCTATCCAAATGTCTTTTAAATGTTGTAACTGTCCCCACATCCACCACTTCCTCAGGAACGTCATTCCACAGGCAAACAATCCCCATGTAAAAAAGTTGCCCCTCGTGTCTTTTTTAAATCTCTCTCCTCTCACCTTAAAAAAAAACGTGCTGCCTAGATTTGAATTCCCCCATTCTAGGGGTCTGCTCCGAGGTATCAACCCCCTTTCATTGCTGCCATTGACTCTCGGAGGGAGCAGCTTTCTCCAATCCTTCACCCTGACCAGATGACAGAGGTCAGGGACATCATTGGCCATCAACCCAGTCACTTTGTTTCAGCGGCTGGCTGGACCCCATCCCACAACTGATCCCACTCCAAACCCACAACAATGCTAAAATGCACCCCTCGCCACTGTCATGGCCCCCACCCCCATCTCCTCCCCTTGACACACACACACCCCTACTAGCCACCCCACCACTTTCTGTAAAACAGTGTCTTCACATCTTTTAAATTTACCCAAGAGGAAGGACATGACCTTAGTTTAATGATTTATCTGAAAAATGGTCCTCCGACAGTACGGCACTCACTAAGCACAGACTGTCTGATAATGCAGCACTCCCTCAGCACTGACCCTCCAACAGTGCGGCACTCCCTTAGCACTGACCCTCCGACAGTGCAGCACTCCCTTAGCACTGACACTCTGACAGTGCATTGTTCCCTCAGCATTGACCCTCCAACAGTGTGGGACTCCCTCAGCACTGACCCTCCAACAGTGCAGCACTCCCTCAGCACTGACCCTCCGACAGTGCGGCACTCCCTCAGCACTGACCCTCAGACAGTGCAGCACTCCCTCAGCACTGACCCTCTGACAGTGCGGCACTCCTTCAGCACTGACCCTCTGACAGTGCGGCACTCCCTCAGCACTGACCCTCCGACAGTGCGGCACTCGCTCAGCACTGACCTTCCGACAGTGTGGCACTCCCTCAGCACTGACCCTCCGACAGTGCAGCACTCCCTCAGCACTGACCCTCCGACAGTGCAGCACTCCCTCAGCACTGACCCTCCGACAGTGTGCACTCCCTCAGCACTGACCCTCCGACAGTGCAGCACTCCCTCAGCACTGACCCTCCGACAGTGCGGCATTCCCTCAGCACTGACCCTCCAACAGTGCAGCACTCCCTCAGCACTGACCCTCCGACAGTGCGGCACTCCCTCAGCACTGACCCTCCGACAGTGCGGCACTCGCTCAGCACTGACCTTCCGACAGTGTGGCACTCCCTCAGCACTGACCCTCCGACAGTGTGCACTCCCTCAGCACTGACCCTCCGACAGTGCAGCACTCCCTCAGCACTGACCCTCCGACAGTGCGGCATTCCCTCAGCACTGACCCTCTGACAGTGTGGCACTCCCTCAGCACTGACCCTCCGACAGTGCGGCACTCTCTCAGCACTGACCCTCTGACAGTGCGGCACTCCCTCAGCACTGACCCTCCGACAGTGCAGCACTTGCTGATTACTGTCTTTTGTGCTAAATTATCCAAAGTGTGACTTTATTCTCGTGTTTCTGACTCAGAGCAGCCCTGGGAATTGGGAGCCCTATCATTTTATTTCTCCTGGTAGCTAAGGTTGACTGTGCACCACCTGTTACAACCAGCAGGGGGTGGGGTTTGATGCTGTGTCCTACCTATTCTGTTACTTGTACCTATTGAGAACACTGTGATCACTGTCACCTCACATAATCCCTGGCCATTCAACATCCTTCAGTTGAGTCAACCGAAACAAATTTGGAGGAGATTCCAAGCTGATGTGTAACCCTGGAAGATCTATCTGGCTCACACACTGCATTGGAAAGTGTTAAACAGGCTGGCTCCCATCCTCCAACATATTGATGACATCTGCTAATTTACATAGAAATTTCTCCAAACTGACATCTCCTAAATGTTCGCTAACTGGCAATTTTTCAATCAGTGTTTAGTAGTATTTAGTCGCTCCGTTCTGGCACTTTATCCCTTAATGTGCATCTCTGAGCTCTCTCCTCTGTGAATACTGTCGACTCAGACGAAGGCACACACCCGCTGCCTGAACGCAGCGTTTAGAGATTGGGTCAAGTGGCTCTGCAAAATTACAGTGAGTGGAAACCCAGTGTTGTTTCTCTCCCTTGCATTATTTGTAAGGGCAGATGTCAGTTAATGGTGTAGCACCCATGCAATCTATGCCAAGCTCCTGTACAAATACATCAGTTCCTCTCACCATCTGCTCACAGTGTTGTCTCTGTAGTCAAAGTACATGCTTTCACTTATGTCCATCTTTCATGAGCTCGGGACCCATGTCTTACAGCCAAAGGAAGTACTTTTAATGTACAGTGATTGTTGAATTGTAGGAAACAGGGTTAGCACACAGCTACTGAGAACAACAAATATTGGAGATCACAACGGGTCAGGCAGCATCCATGGAGAGAGCAAGCTAGTGTTTCAACTCAAGATGACGCTTCATCAGAGCACACAGTTAACTCCCATAAACTGCACTGGGATATTGATCACAAGATTTATAAGGTGCCCACTGTTCAGTTGTTCCTCAAAGAAAAACACCATGGTATTGTCAGCGGTTCACCTGACAGGGGTAGATTGGGTCTTAGTTTAACATTCCATCTGAATGACAATACCTCTGCCAGTGGAGTCAGAAGTGGATTGAACTGTCAACTTTGGTTGCCTCTTGAGTGGGACCTAAGAGACAATCCTCCAAGGTCAGAATCACTGAGCCTTGGACAATAGCTAAGCTGAGATATAGGTTCCTGTTCTTAAAGAGGCACATTGACCCTCCTATAAGACAGTTTGGGTTGAAGATGCATTAACATCAACAGTCCTTGGGTCCTCGTCCAACCAACTCTTTTCAGGAATGTG
>NC_092767.1:77996508-78129008 GCF_047496795.1 Chiloscyllium punctatum | reverse complement strand
TATTAAGAGCAGCACGTTTAGAGAAGATTTGTTGAGGATGTCCTTACCCGTGGATTGTGGTATCCGGAACTCGCTGCTTTAAAGAGTCCTCAGACTAAAGAGCTATTTAGGTGAACACTTGAAACACCACAACATGCATGCCTACTAAAATGGGATTAGATTAGATGGATGTTTGACCAGCACACAAACATTGGACTGAAGGGCCTCTTTCCATGATGTTAGAACTCAATCACTGTCTTATTAATTGATTCAAACGTGTGCATCCTAGTTTGTTGGATGGGGGCAGGATTTGGATTGTCCACTGCTTTCTCTTTCCTCCTCAATCCAGCGTGCAGTTGCCTAGTATTTATTGCCAAAACTCTGATTTAGGCACTGACAAATTGGGAATGCCTATTGAGAGTGCATCCGAATGAGACTCAACACCTAAAGGAAAGATGGACTTCAGATGAAAAGATATGCAGGATCCACTGAACAATAGGTACAGTTAGTAAGTTTGCAGATGACACCAAAATTGGAAGTGTAGTGGACAGCGAAGAGGGTTACCTCAGATTACAACAGGATCTGGACCAGATGGGCCAATGGGCTGAGAAGTGGCAGATGGAGTTTAATTCAGATAAATGCGAGGTGCTGCATTTTGGGAAAGCAAATCTTAGCAGGACTTCTACACTTAATGGTAAGGTCCTAGGGAGTGTGGATGAACAAAGAGACCTTGGAGTGCAGGTTCATAGCTCCTTGAAAGTGGAGTCGCAGGTAGATAGGATAGTGAAGAAGGTGTTTGGTATGCTTTCCTTTCTTGGTCAAGAGTATTGAGTGCAGGAGTTGGAAGGTCATGTTGTGGCTGTACAGGACATTGGTTAAGCCACTTTTGGAATATTGCGTGCAATTCTGGTCTCCTTCCTATCTTCAGAAAAGATTTACAAGGATGTTGCCAGGGTTGGAGGATCTGAGCTATAGGG
The DNA here is from genome assembly GCF_047496795.1 of Chiloscyllium punctatum. NCBI lineage: Eukaryota > Metazoa > Chordata > Chondrichthyes > Orectolobiformes > Hemiscylliidae > Chiloscyllium > Chiloscyllium punctatum. The sequence continues at coordinate 78,128,052 of NC_092767.1, read as the reverse complement.
AGAGGCTGAACAGGTTGGGGCTGTTTTCCCTGGAGCGTCGGAGGCTGAGGGGTGACCTTACAGAGGTTTATAAAATAATGAGGGGCATGGATATGATAAATAGGCAAAGTCCTTTCCCTGGGGTTGGGGAGTCCAGAACTAGAGGGCATAGGTTTAGGGTGAGAGGGGAAAGATATAAAAGAGACCTAAGGGGCAACTTTTTCACGCAGAGGGCGGTACGTGTATGGAATGAGCTGCCAGAGGAAGTGGTGGAGGCTGGTACAATTGCAACATTTAAAAGGCATTTGGATGGGTATATGAATAGGAAGGGTTTGGAGGGATATGGGCCAGGTGCTGGCAGGTGGGACTAGATTGGGTTGAGATATCTGGTTGACGTGGACTGGTTGGACCGAAGGGTCTGTTTCCATGCTGTACATCTCTATGACTCTAATAAATGGCTCTTATCTTGGCACAGGGTTCCTGTGCAGGACCTTGCCAGATCTTAAATACTAAATTAGTTGTCAAGTTACAAGTGAAAAATCCTTTTGGCATCGAGTAATCTCATTTCTTTTGAAGTAGGTCCAATGTGTTTATGTTTATATTAGAAGAAGCTTTGTTTGTGAGAGGGCAGGGACTCTGGCTCATGGAGTTCCCAAGTGAGGTTTGATCGTGTATTGAGTGCAGTCAGGAGTCAGGCGCTGATGATATCAGGGCAATCTGGATGTAGCATTGAAAGAAGGCAAAGTAGTGTGGCTGTTTAGTGACCTCCTGACAAGTGTGGGCTTCTTGTTTAGTAATCCCTCGAGCTAAATTATACAGTGCATGTCATGTTTGAAATGGAATCCACTCATTGCTTTTGTTTATGGTTTATGTGCAAGAGAGGCTGTGGTAGCATCCCCAGCTCCAGGCCAGAAAGTTGTGCGTTTAAGTTCCATTCTAGAGACTTGTATACAAAAACCAAAGCTGACTGTCCCTGTGGAGTATCGAGGAAGTGCTGCATTGTCAGAGTCGTACAGTATCAAAATAGGCCCTTCAGCCCAACACGTCAATGCCAATGAACAAACACCAAACTACACTAATCCCATTTACCTCCGCTTGGTCCATAGCTATCATTGCCTTGGCATTTTAAGTGCTTATCCAGATTCTTAAATGTTGCAAGAATACGTGTCTCCACAATAATCTTAGGCAGCACATTCCATATTCCTAACAACTTCTGAGTGAGAAAATCTTTCTCCAGTCTTCTCTTAACCACCTATTCCTCAGCTTAATCTTATGCCCTCTGGCCTTAGACACATCTGCCATGCGGAAGAGATTTTCATGATCTACCCTGTCTATGCCTTAGATAATTTTGTATACCTCAATTAGACTCCGCCTCCTCTCAGCCTCCTCTGCTCCAGGGAACACAAACCAAATCTATTCAGTCTCTCATAACTGAGAATTCCATCCCAGGCAACATCCTGATGACTCTGCTCTGCACGCTCTCCAGTGCAATCATGTCCTCCCGATAGTGTAGTGACCAGGATAGCACACAGCATTCCATCTATGACCTAACCAATGTTTTATAAAGCTGTAACAAGACTTCCTTGTACATATATTCTACACCCTGGCATGTATGTCACCTTCACCACCCTATCTGTCTGTGTTGACCCCTTCAGGGATCTATAGACTTGTAGATGAAAGTCCCTTTGTTCCTCTGTGCGCCATAAGGGCCTACCGTTATTAGCTGGCCTAAAATATAACACCTCGCACTTATCAAATTCCATGTGCCATTGCTCTACTCAATTTACCAGCTGATCGTTATCAGTCTGTAACCGGAGACTATCCTCCTCACTGTCAATACTGTCACCAATTTTTGTCATCTGCCAACTTACTAATCATACCTTCTCCATTCCCATCCAAGTTGTTAATGTACATAAGAAACAGCAAAGGTCCCAGTACTGATCCCTATGGTACATCGCTGGTCACAGGCTTCCAATCACAAAAACACCTCTTCACCCTGATCCTTTACTTCCATTTTACAAGCCAATTTGGATCCAATTTGCTGACTTGCTTTGGATCCTGTGGGCTCTTACATTTGGACCAGCCTTCCATATGAGATATTGTCAAAAGTCTTACTGAACTCTGTATGAATCACATAAACTGCATTACCCTCATCAATATATTTAGTTACCTTTTCAAAACGACTCAACTAAATTAGTCAGACAGGATCTACCTCTAACAAATCAATGTTGACTATCTCTGATCAATCCCTGCTTTTCCAAACTTTGATTAATCCTGTCCCTTAGAATTTTTTCCAATAATTTCCCTACCACTGACATCAAGTCTGTAATTACCTATCCCTATCCCTGCAGTCCTCCTTCCTGTCATCTCGCAGTTCACCTGTTGCCAGTGAAGTATTAAGTAACTCCACAAACAATCTCCTGCCTTCCCTTCCGTAGCAGCCTGCAGTGCATCTCATCAAACTCTGGAGATTTATGTACATTTGTGCCTACTAAAACATATAATACCTCTTTATTAAATCGTAACATCACCATCCAAACTGAAACCCACAGCTATAATGTCTTTCTCCTCTGAGTTAAAATCAAACAACACCAGGTTATAGTCCAACAGGTTTACTTGGAAGCACGAGCTTTCAGAACGCTGCTGAGCTACTGAAATGTTTCTCAACCCCACTCCTACCTTTCTTCTCTAACCCCTGATTCCCTTACTAATCAACAACCTATCTATCTCTGTCGTAAATCCACCCAATAACTGGCCTCCATACCTCTTCGCAGCAATGCATTCCACAGAGTCCCCACCCTCTGGCTGAAGAAATTCCTCCTCATCTCAGTTCTAAAGGGTCATCCCTTCACTCTGAGGCTGTGCCCTCAGGCCTTAGACTCTGCTAATAGTGAAAATATCTTCTCCGTGTCCACTCTATCCAGGCCTGTCAGTATTCTGTAAGTTTCAATCAGATCACCACCCACCTCCAGTCGAGTCCTCAACTGCTCTCATGTGACAAGCCTTTCATCCTCTGGAACATTCTTGTAAAGCTCCTCTGCCCCCCCACCCCCCACCCCTAACGCCAGCACATCTTCCCTTAAATACAGTGCCTAAAATTGGTCAGAATATTGCAAATGTCGTCTGACCAGAGCCTGATACATCTTCAGCAGTACATCTCTTCTAAACGCTCCTCTTTAGCAGCCCGACCTCCATCTGTCAGGGCCTTGAGCCAGTGCTTCCCCAATCGTTTCCCTCGGTAGCCCCATTTTGAGGCTTCAAAATTGCCTCAACCCATTGAGAAGACCCCCTTGGCAAGAATGGGGGGGGGGGGGGTGGTGGTTGAGGAGGGCCTGTGAAATTGGGGGCCTGTCTATTCAAGCAGAAGTACAACAGCTAGTCTAATTCAGCCAGGGATTCGCTGCAGCCATTGCTGCCTTAAGAGTTCACAGCTCTGAAATTCCAGCTCTCAACCCCTTTTGGGGGTCCCAACTCCCACTTTGGAAAGCCTTGTCCTAAAATAAGAATTCCCACCATAAATCTCTTTCCTGATTGGTTCTTAAAAGGAAAACAGCCAATCTATTTAGAGTCACACAGCACGGAAACAGATCCTTCTGTCCAGCTCGTCCATCCCAACCAGACATCCCAATCTAATCTAGTTCCATTTGCTAGCATTCGGCACATATCCCTCTAAATCATCCTATTCATTTACCCATTTTAAATGTTGTAATTGTACCAGCCTCCACCACTTCCTCTGGCAGCTCATTCCATACATGCAACACCCTCTTCATGGAAACAGTTACCCTCCAGTCCATTTTTAAAAATTTTTCCCCTCTCGCCTTACTCGATGCCCTGTAATTTTGGATTACCCAGCCATTTGACCAACCTTTTAGTCATCCATCCTCACATGTACAGGGTTAAAGACAGGATTCTTGTCAGTGTGGAGAACAAACAAAAAAGAACAGAGAAAATTACAGCACAGGAAGCCTGCGCTGATCAAGATACTCTATCTAAGCTGGTTGCCTATTTTCTAAGGATCTGTATCCCTCTGCTCCCTGACAGACATGAATCTGTCTAGATACATCTTAAGTGATGCCATCATGCCCATCTCTATCACTTCCACTGGCAACATGTTCCAGGCACCCACCACCCCTCTGCATAAAGAACTTCTCATGCATAGCTCCCTTAAACCTTTTCCCTCTCACCTTCAACTTGTGACCCCTAGTAATTGAGACCCCTCCCCCCCCCCCCCCCCCTCCCGGCGTAAAGGCTTCTTGCTATCCACCGTGTCTATACCCCTGATGATTTTGTTGACCTCAATCAGGTTCCCCCCTCAACCTTTTGTCTTTCTAATGGAAATAATCCTAATCTATTAAACCTCTCTTTGTAGCGAGCGCCCTCCGTACCAGACAACATCCTTGTGAACTTTCTCTGCTCACTCTCCAAAGCATCCACATCCTTTTGGTAACGTGGCCTGGGATAATCCCATCCAGACCTGGGCACTTGTCCACCTTACTGCCTTTTAGAATACCCAACACTTCCTCCCTCCTTATGCTGACTTGACCTTGAGTAATCAAACATCTATCCCTCACCTCAACATCCGTCATGTTCCTCTTGGTGAATACCGATGCAAAGCGTTCATTAAGAATCTTGCCCATTTTTTCTGACTCCCTGCATAACTTTCCTCCTTTTGTCCTTGAGTGGGCCAATCTTTTCTCTACTTACCCTCCTTGCTCCTTATGTACAAATAAATGGCTTTGGGATTTTCCTTAACTCTGTTTGCTAAAGATATTTCATGACCCATATCTTGCCATTTTCACAGAGACATGTCTATCCTGCACTCGAATCAACCTCTCTTTAAAAGCCTCTCACATATACAATGTGGAATTCCTTTCAAACAGCTGCTCCCAATCCACATTCTTCAGTTCCTGCCGAATTTTGCTATAGTTGGCCTTCCCCCAATTTAGCATTCTACCTTGAGGACCACTCTTGTCTTTTTTTATTATTAACTTAGATTAGGGGACTTGACCATGAGTATTCTAAAACTTACAGGATCGTGATCACTATTCAAAAGTAATCCCCTACTGAAACTTCACCCACCTGGCCGGGCTCATTCCCCAACACCAAATCCAATATGGCCCCTTCCCGAGTTGGGCTATTTACATACTGCTCAATAAAAACCTCCTGGATGCTCCTTACAAATTCTGCTCCATCTAAACCTCTAAAATTAAGTGAATCCCAATCAATGTTGGAAAATTTAAAATCTCCTATCGCCACCATCCTGTTGTTCCTACGTCTTTCCATAATCTGTTTACATATTTGTACCTCTATCTCACGCTCACTGTTAGGAGGCCTGTTGTACAGCCCTGACATAGCTACCGCACCCTTCCTATTTCTGAGCTCTGTCCATATTGCCTCACTCCTAGAGTCCTCCATAGTGCCTTCCTTCAGCACAGTTATGATATCCTCTCTCACCAGTAATGCAACTCCTCCACCCCTTTTACCTCTGATGTTGTGAAACTTGAAAGGGTTCAGAAAAGATTTACGAGAATGTTGCCAGGGTTGGAGGATCTGAGCTATTGGGAGAGGCTGAATAGGCTAGGGCTGTTTTCCCTGCAGTGCCGGAAGCTGAGGGGTGACCTTATCGAGGTTTATAAAATCATGAGGGGCATGGATAGGATAAACAGACAAGGTCTTTTCCCTGGGGTGGGGGAGTCCAGAACTAGAGGGCATAAGTTCAGGGTGAGAGGGGAAAGATATGAAAGAGACCTAAGGAGCAACTTTTTCACACAGAAGGTGATACGTGTATGGAATGAGCTGCCAGAGGAAGTGGTGGAGGCTAGTACAATTGCAACATTTAAAAGGCATCTGGTTGGTATATGAATAGGAAGGGTTTGGAGGGATATGGGCCGGGTGCTGGCAGGTGGGACTAGATTGGGTTGGGATATCTGGTTGGCATTGACGAGTTAGACCAATGCTGTTCCATGCTGTACATCTCTAAGACTCTCTGTCCTGCCTGAAGCATCGCTATCCTGGGATATTTAGTTACCAATCATGTCCTTCCCTGAAACAAGTCTCAGTAATAGGAATACCATCATACTTCCAGGTACTAATCCAGCTGTAAATTCATCTGCCTTACCTACTATACTTGCCTAAAACAAATGCACCTGTCCCTTTCCATTCATCATCTGCTCCCTGCCGACTCTTCCCCTTAGTCACGCTGACTTCATTAGCTAGTTCCTTACAGGCTTTAGTTACTGCCTCCTTCCTGTCTATTAATCACCTCATTTGGTTCTCATCCCCCACAGCATTAATTTAAACCGTCCCCAACAGTATTAGCAAAAGCACCCTCTAGAACATTGGTTCTAGTCCTGCCCAGGTGTAGACTGTCCAATTTGTAATCATCCCACCTCCATCAGAACTGGTCCTAATGTCCCAAAAATTTGAATCCCTCCCTCCTGCACCACATCTCAAGCCATCCTGAATATTTGTTCATTTCTACTCTGGCTAGCACGTGGCACTGGTAGCCATCCTTAGATGACTATTTCTGAGGTCCTACTTTTTAAGTTGGCTCCTAACTCCCTAAATTCTGCTTGTAGGAACTCCTCCCATTTTTTTACCGATATCGTTGGTGCCTGTATGCACCATGACAGCTAGCTGTTCACCTTCCCCCTTCAGAATATTCTGCAGGCGATCTGAGGCATCCCTGACCCGTGCACCGGGGAAGCAACATACCAATCAGGAGTCTTGTTTTTGACCACAGAATCGCCTATCTACTCCCCTTACAACAGAATCCCCCATGACTATAGCCATTCCACTCTTTTATCCCACCCTTCCGAGCCAGCCACGGTGCCATGAACCTGGTTACCGCTGCCTTCCCTTGGTGAGCCATTTCTCCCAACAGTATCCAAAACGGTAATCGAGAGATGACCGCAGGGGACACCTGCACTGCCTTCCTCCTACTTCCCTGCCTTTTGGTCACCCGTTCCCTTTCTCCCTCAGCACTCCTAATCCGCGGTGTGATGAACGTGCAATTCACATCCTTCCATCCGCAGCTCCAGAGCCAACATGCTGTCTAACAAGAGCTGCAACTGGACACACTTCCTGCACATGAAGGAGTCACGGACATCAGCCATGTTCCTGAGCGCTCTCATTGAGCAAGAGAAGCATAACGTGGGTCTGAGATCTCCTGTCATTTTTACTCTTAAGCTTAACTTAGTCGAACTATAATATCAAATAATAGATAAATGAAAAGAGCAAAAAGGAACAATTTTCACTAATCACGCGATAAAAAAAGGAGAAAAATCTTACTGTATCAACACATCAGTTTTTTTTAGTTAGAGGAGGAGGGCAAATAGGAGATACTACATCTGTAGTGTCTGAGGTTCAGACGCAGACCAACTCAGCTCCTCATTCTCACTGCTTCCGTTGCTGTAACATGGAGGCTGCTGACTCTCGAGGTAAGTAATTTTAGAGGGAAATTTATCTTGCCGGCAGCCCCCTGCTCCTCGTTTACATCGCTCCTGCTGCTGCCACAAAAGGTACAGCGGGATCTTGGGGTCCACGTACGTAGAACCCTCAATGTTGCCACCCCATTGATAGGGTTGTTAAGATGATGTATGTTTCAGCTTTCATTAACAGGGGAATTGAGTTTAAGTGCGGCGAGGTTTTGCTGCAGCTCTGTAAAACACTGGTTAGACTACATGTGGAATATTGTGCCCAGTTCTGGTCACCTCATTCTAGGAAGGATGTAGATGCTTTAGAGAGGGTGCAGAGGAGATTTGCCAGGATGCTGCCTGGATTGGAGGGTTCCCCTTCTGAAAAGAGGTTGAGTGAGCTAGGGCTTCTCGCACTGGAGAGAAGAAGGAAGAGAGGTGACTTGATAGAGGTGTACAATACTCCACATCCACCTAATGAAGGAGCAGTGCTCTGAAAGCTCGTGCTTCCAATTACACCTGTTGAACTATAACCTGGTGTTGTGTGATTTTTTTAACAAGATAATAAGAGGCATAGATAGCCAGAGACTTTTCCTCAGGGTAGAACTGTCTGTCAAGAGAGGTTATAATTTTAAGGTGATTGGAGGAAGGCATAGGGGAGCTCTCGGAGGTAGGTTCTTTACGCAGAGAGTGGTGGGTGCGTGGAATGCTCTGCCAGCAGTGGTGGTAGAGTCAGAGACATGAGGGACATTTAAGCAACTGCTGGACAAGCACATGGATGGCAGTAAATTGAGGCGTGTGTACATTAGGTTGATCTTAGATTAAGAGAAGTGCTTGGCACAGCAATGTGGGTCGAAGGGCCTGTACTGTATGTTCTATGTTCTGTGTCCTTCAGGTTTAAATTTTCTCACCTTTTACAACACTTGTTTGAAATACCTTGGTGCTGACAGTGGGTGACTGTTCATGAGCTCTCCGCAGCAAATCTTATTCTCACATTTTTTACAACCATTCCACACTTTGAGCCCTCAATTCAGAGGCTGAAAAAATTACTAATAGTGTTCTCCTGAATCTCTAATTTCAAATCTAATGTTGACCTTGCTTTGTGCACCCCCTGTGCAGCTGTAACTTTGTATGCCTCACTCCGTCTAAATGTCGTATGATCGTATGTCCTTGCATGGTATGAGCTGTCTGTACTGCACGCGAAACACAGCTTTTCACTGTACTTGGGTAGATGTGACATCAATAAATCAAATCAAATGAAGTTAAAGGTTTTCCAACAATGCAAACTGTCCTTGGGGACAAGAAATTAAATGATCTTCTCTCTGCAGTCCTGTGTGCTGCATTGTTCCTCAGCCCAGTTCTTAGAGCTGGTATTGTATTGGACTGTAACTAATTGGTCATGCTTTAGTGTCAGTATTTTTTCTTTAACTCGGTGGGTGGAGGGGAATCTATGACTCAGGTTGTTAGTTGTGAAAGGAACCATTTGGGCTCTCAGTTTCTGTTTGTTTCAGTCATGACGCAAAAAGACAATTGACTTGAACAAAATAATTCCTTTCAAGACAAAACCAGTCTTGATCGTCTGTAGAATAAAGTGGCGTAGATTATGCTTCAATAACAACCATATTTGCTATCTTTAGCAAAGATAGCATCTTTAATGTAACAAAATGTCCCAAAGTATTTCATAGGAGAATTATCAAAGTATGACATTCCATTGCATGAGATATCTGATCAAATGTCTAAAAGCTTGGTCATGGAGGTAGGTTTTATGAAGTGCCTTGTGGAAGAAAGCAAGGTAAATAAGACTGGATGTACAGGGAGAGTAGTCTGGGCAGTGTAAGAAGTCGCTACGGTTGATGGAGTAATTGAAATCGAATATGTTCAAGATCCGAACTAGAGGAATGGAGAGTTGTAACACTGGAGGTCATGGTGATAGGGAGAGGGAAAGCCATGGAGGCATTGCAAAATATATAGATAAGAATTTTAAAATCATGATTTTGCTTGCCTAGCTGCCATTAAAGCAAGAGGACTTGGCATGAGTGCAGTCTCTGGGCAGCAGAGCTTTTGATCATCTCCAATCTCTGGAGGCTAGAACGTGGCAATTTGGCCAAAGTATCGTTGGAATAGTCATGTCACATGGTAGCAAAGGTACACGCAAGAGGTTTTCAGCAACAGTTGAACTGAAATGGGGTAAAGTTGCCCAATGTCACGGGAGTTGAAATGGGCCATCTTAATAATGCATGCATATCAGGTTGGAGGCTCAGTTCTAGGTCAGAGGTGACACAAAGTTGCTAAACTGATCAGTTTAATACCAGGAGTTCATTTGTAGGGATTTTGGAACAAGGAATGAAAGCAATGGCTTTGGTCTTCATAATATTTAATTGGAGGAAATTGTTGCTCATCCTGTACAGTGTGTCTGATGCTCCGCCTGAAAATTCAGCAACTGTGGAGGAGTCTAGAGAGGTTTCGAGGAAGTATTCTGTGTTGTTTGGGCTACCTCGCAATCCCCGTGGTACCTTACTGTTTGATGACTCAGTATAGTTTCATCATCCTTTTATTCCCTTGTTTCACACTTTGCACCACAATGTGTAATGCAGTGTTTCACAGTGTGCATTGCTTTTCACCATTGTTAATTCCTGTTTTCTCACACCTGTGGAAAATGAGTTTTGTCAATGAATCAGTCTGTGCAAATATAATTTAACACTGTGTGTTTACATTTGCACACTTCCTGCCCAATTTCCTGTTATCGTTTTTGGACAGGCTTTTAGAAAGCGGAAAGAACAAACCTCCATTTCTGTTACGCCTCTCAAAACCTCAGCCAAATCGGTGCCTTAGTCACTTCATTTTTTGAATTGTAATCATTGTTAGGTTGGATATTGGGGAAATATCATCTTCTAGCTGGCCTGATTTCCAGATTATGCTGGGATCAGGTATAATCTCTCATGTTTTAAAGAGCCCTTGGGTATCTTGCCCCTCTCAGCTGTGGCTCACAGGCTATCACTATTGCCCCTGAGTCAGAAGGTTATTGGTTTGAGTCCTGTTCCAGAGATGTTAGCATAATCTCCCAGGATGATGCTTTCAGTGCAGAATTGAGGGATTGCTGTGCAGAAGTGCTGACCTTTGGGTGAGACTGTAAACTGACTGCTCGAGCATTAGAGAATTAGGAAGTAGCATGCTCTAGGTCTGCCATCCTGGAACAGCATGAAAGATCCTGGAACACTATTTCAGAGAAGAGCAGACATGTTCTCCACAATGTTCTGGGGGGAATATTTATCCAATCAATATTATTGAATAACACTTTATCTTGGAGCTTGCTGTGTGTGATTTTCCATTGTTACAAACTGGGCTAGTTTTCAAGGGGTGCTTCGTTAGTTGCAAAGTATTCTGGGTTGCAGAAGACACTATAGAAATGCAGTCCATATTTGGAATCTAATAATCCTAGAGGTATTTGGCATGGAAACAGACACTGTCATCCTTGCCGACCAGATATCCCAACCCAATCTAGTTCCACCTGCCATCACCCGACCCATATACCTCCAAACCCTTCCCATTTCATACACCCATCCAGAGACCTTTTAAATGTTGCAATTGTATAGCCTCCACCACTTCCTCTGGCAGCCCATTCCACACACGCACCACCCTCTGTATGAAAACATTGCCCCTTAGGTCTGTTTTATATCTTCCCCCTGTCACCCTAAATCTATGCTTTCTAGTTCTGGACTTCCCCAGCCTAGGGATAAGACTTTGTCTATTTATCCTATCCATGCCTCCCTCATGATTTTATAAACCTCTATAAGGTCATCCCTCAGCCCCCAACGCTCCAGGAAAAACAGCCCTAGTCTATTCAATCTCTCCCTATAGCTCAAATCCCCCAAACCCGGCAACATACTTTTCTGAATCCTTTCAAGTTTCACAACATCCTATTGATAGGAAGAAGACCAGAATTGCTTGCAATATTCCAAAAGTGACCTAACCAATGTCCTGTACAGACGCAATATGACCTCCCAACTCCTATACTAAATTCTCTGACCAATAAAGGAAAGCATACCACAGCCTCCTTCACTATCCTATCTACGTGTGACTCCACCTTCGAGGCATTATGAACCTGCACTCCAAGGTCTCTTTATTCAGCAACACTCTGGATGACCTTACCATGAAGTGTAGAAGTCCTGCTAAGATTTGCTTTCCCAAAATGCAGTACCTCACATTTATCTGAATTAAACTCCATCTGCCACTCCTCAGCCCATTGGCCCATCTGATCAAGATGCCATTGTAATCTGAGGGAACCTTCTTCTCTGTCCTCTACATCTCCAATTTTCTTTTAAATCATGTAGCAATACTTTGAAGTTTAGTCAAACAGCACTGACGCCCCTGAGCATATACCTGTATACATGCTTTAGAACCTGGAACTATCACTTTTCTATCAAAATGAGGATTTTACTTATTGAACAATAGGCAGTTTCACAGTCTTGACTTTTTAAGAATACTTGATATATTGTTTGATACACATGGCTGCACTAGCTTTGCTCGTGAGTTGCTGTTCTGCAGGCAAAGTGTTGGTTCATATCCTGTTGCTCCCTTATGATCTCTTCTGAAGGATGATTCCCAACAGTTTTAAAGTTATACAAAGAACATTGCCTAAGGTCTCTGGCATCTGGGTCACCCTCTTGCTTCTTGTCAAAGTAACTTTTGGCTCAATGCTGTTCTGAATAGTAATTTTCTTGCAATAATGAGAATGGTTCCACTGGCTTGTCCAAAATTGCTCCTTCAATAAAGATGATCAGTAACAGAAATTTTCATTTGCACGGTACAGCTTGACCATCCCATTTCCTGCATTACAACGTTAGCAGCCTTCCATCATGAATGACAGCAGGTTGTTCTGTGTTGGTCAACTCTGCATTAAGTATTACCTGTTGCAGGTCAGGGTCTCTACTCCAGCATGGCATCCATTGCTGCTGTTGCTGCAAATGAAGACAGTGGTCTGAGAAGGTGCAAGATTTACTGGCTTCCGTAGTCTCTGGGTCCACTTGGCCGGCTGAACTACGTGACTCTTCTTTCCAACTCCAGTGCCCCACCAGACTGTCATCCTCCAGTCAATGGCAGCAGTCAGAAACTCTCTCTCCCTGTTGTCTGGATCAGTTCCTGTCATCTTCATATATCACTGAGATATCCTTGCAGTAAAGGTGTGGATATCCAGGAAGTAATGGCCCTTTGGTCAAAACGCCCTCTAAGAAGCTTTTTCATTAACGGCTATCATCTGTCCAATAACCTGGTTGAGCTATTGCAAGCTTAAAGGTGTTTAGCATTGAGTGTGCATTAGTGGAATTAGCATGCTGTTAGACCTCTGAATGCATGAACCCTCCCTGCAGAGAGATGCTGAGGAGACAGCTGAGTCAGTGAAGGTGGAAACTATTCAGCCTTTTCTCTCATTTAGCACTTTCTCTCATTTACCATACAGGAGTATGTTGAAGACCCAGGCATGATAAGGATACCTGTTTAGTGTTGCCAGATAATGTTCTACACTGTCTTAATCAGCTTGAACAGCTATACTTCAAAAGGTACATCACTGGCTGTTAAGTGTTTTGGGCAATCCTTGATAGGGCTTGTCAACCTTCCTAGAGTGGCAAGGAGCCAACTGGAATTGACATCAATCTCCTGGTGGTGTCAAAATAAAACATTCCAAGAGCTTTTAAAGCCACATTTGACATGGACGTCATTGAGAACTGATCCATCACCAACACTTTTTTTCCCCCCTCTCTGTCTCCCTCCTCTTGTCTCACTCTCACTCCTCCCCAACCCCAATGAGTGGGGAGCAATGACAGAATTTGTGACAATCATTTGTACATGTCTTGGAAAAACAAGTGTCCCAGTGTTGACCCCTGGGAAACTGCTCTCTTCCAACAACCTCCATTAATCATCACTGTGTTTCCAATGCCTGTCAATTCTTATGCAAGTTGCTGTTGGCCTTATTATTCCATGGCATGGAATAAAAGAGAAGGCAGTCCTAGTCCTGAGGATGTGAAAGGAGCTATAGGAATGCATGTATTACTTTCACCTTTCTGACATAAATCCATATTAGTTTACTTAAATCTTAACAAACTTTGCAAGGATTAAACAGTTTGCTTTTTAATAAACTTATCTCACCAATACATCAAGTGAGGTTCTGACAACAGCTGTTCTGGGGATCTTTTATTTGCTCTGATCAAATGTTGTCATGTTTGAGTTTGAACAAACAATGCAGGAGCGAAACTTTTGGATCAGCTTTATAGAAAGCAAGACTTGCATTTCTGTAGCACCTGTTGTGACTTCACAATGTCCCCAAGAGCTTTATAGCTGACGAAGCACTTTGAAATGTTGTGCTAATGACAAGCTAGATAATCTGTTTAGTGATTGTTGATGGAGAGCTATGTATCCACCAGGGCAACAAGTAAAATAATCCAACAAAAACAGAGATCCTGGAGAAGCTGCGCAGTTCTGGCATTATCTGTGGAGAGAAAACAGAGTTAACGTTTTGAATTTCCAGTGACTGTTCAGCACACCACCCTTCTGAAAAAGGGTCACTGGACCCACATTAACTCTGTTTTTTCTCTCCATAGGTGCTGCCTGACATGCTAAGTTTCTGCAGTATTTGCATTTTTGCTACAGATTTCCAGTTTTTTTTTGGTTGAGGGAAAACATTCCTCCTATTCTTCAAAAAGGTGCTGTGATATCTTTTTATCTCCACTTGAGAGCAGACATTGCCTCGGTTTAAGTTCTCATCTGAAAGATGGTACCTTGAAGTTTAAGACGTGCCTTGCTGGAACCAGGAGTGTCAGCACAGGTTTTTGTTCAAAGTCTCTGCTCTGAGATAACATAAACCCAATACCACAAGCCTTGAGTTTTGAAATGATATTTTCTCTTTCTCTTCCCTCATGTGAGCAAGTGAAGTTTTTAAGCTTGAAAACTGTGTGAAGGGAAGCCACCATGTGGGTTTCTGATTCTGGTGGAGTCTTGGCATAGCTTTAGCTGAATGTCTGATTGTGAAACTGGTTTCTTTTCAAACTGGAATGTGCAGATTCTGTGGTTTTTAAGCATATGGTTTCTAAAAGCCTGTGGCTACGTAACCAAGTTCCAGAACTGTTTGAGTATCTTTCCCTCAGCAATGACTAATGTAGGAACTTGTGAACCCACACAAATTCTGAACTGTCAGCATTTTACTCTGGACTTTACTCTGAAGTTGTGTTGCAAGGGAGTCAGAGTCATACGACATAGAAAAAGACTCTTTGGTTGAACCAGTCTATACCCACCATGTTGCCAAACTAAACTAGCTCCACTTACCTGCATTTGGCCCATATCCCTCCAAACCTTTCCCCTTCATGCACTTATCGAAATGTCTTCTAAACATTGTAACTGTATCTGCATCCACCACTTTCTATGGCAGTTCATTCCACTCATTAACCCTTTTGTGCTTACAAAAAGTAAGAAATCACCCGATCCTGTGCCTGCCTTGCTCCCAGACACATTGAGATGGGTCGATGTTGAGTAAACCATACCATTATAGCTCACGGAACCCGTAGAAACCCTACAGTGTGGAAGCAGGCTGTTCAGCCCATTGAGTCCACACTGACCCTCTGAAGACTATTGTGCCCAGACCCCGACCAGTTTTTGGTACTTACGATGAACAGCCTGTTGGTGCATGGCCACTCCTTCACAAGGGCTTGGACTAATGGCAGATTGGAGAATCATGACCTTGTGTATGAATTGTGATGAGCCCGGGGTTCCCAGGCACTGGCTCTTGCGGGGACATGGGTCCCACAGTCGCTGACCTCCCTTCCTCTGTCCCTGACCAGCAACCTGTCTTCATGTCTGAATGTTGATAGCTTGGCTGACCTCTGCACTCAATCATCCTCAAGTTCACTTCATGGAGGGATCACAGTGGAGCAGCCTGAGTCTGATCAACTCCATTGGCCTGATTTTAACAGTAACAATGTCCCCTACACACTTTCAACATAAGTGTTTAAGAAGGCCTCCCCATAGCATGAAACAATAGCTGTTGTGTAGAACATATTTTGTGTCTGGTGCCTGGGCTGATTGTTGACTTTCACATTGAAGTGCAAATTGCCGTAATTTGTGATTCTTCAGAGACTGCGTTCTGAAACTGGTTGTTTCAGGCCCAGTGCAGAAGTCCTGTTTGTTTCATTAGAAACTGGAATTTTTCAAATTCTTTATCTTGCCTGAGCATCTTGGATGCAGTAAATGAATTTGAAACACCGAAGTATTGTAAGTTCAGTAGCCACTTTTCACACAGTAAGATCCCGTGCACAGAATCTGAGATGTGCCTGTATTGATATTGGTTGTGTGAGTGACATTGCCCTGAGGACCCAGAAAAATTCCTGATCCCCATCCAGTGTTGTCATTAGATTGTTATATTTTGCGCAGGTAATCACAGACTCTGGTTATAATCTTATCTGAACAGTATTGTCTAAAGCTTTTCCACATCTGTAGACCATGTAGATGAGGCCAAAGAGACCACAGTTGAGCCACCTGACCTGTCCATCTATCTGTTCAATACTATCTACTTTCACTTGTCACTGTAAAAATAAAACACAACAAAATTAATGGGAACTATAAATAATGTGCTGTTTTTCACTACTAAATAATTAAAACAGTGCAATTTTAAAAATACTATCATTGAAAGATATCACCTCATTGATACAACATTAATAATCAGCACTGAACTGTCATGTTGTCAAGATTACATGCTTAAGACCTGCATTAGAGTTTAACCTGCAGATTTGGGAAGTGACTTAGGGACTTAATGAACTTAACTGTCACTTCTGTTTGGATTGACCAAGATGAATGATTGACATTTTGTGTGCTGGCCTCTCCTTCTGTTCATTGTCCTAATAGATTATTTGAGCGGTTACATTTTCTTGTAGGTTCTGCTGTTAGATGGTTTTAACATTGTACTCACAGCATCAGCCTTCACCACAATCCAACCTCAATCTCTGAAGATAAAAATGAAAGCTTCACCACCCACCTTCAGCGTCTGGATCAAGGAGTTGAATCCAACATTCGCTGAAACAGTGAGGGCCTTGATGAAATCTGAAATCTGTCCTACTCCTTGTAGCAAACCTTGTGTTTATCCAATGTCTAAATCACCACATGAGTTAGGAGCGGCCATAGACCCTTTACCCCACTGAGTCTGTTCCACCCTTCACTGAGATCACGGCTAATTTGAATTTTTAATTCCACTGTCCTGCCTTACTTCCAAAATCCTCGATTTCCTTCCTGATTAAAAATCTGACTAAGTCGGCATTTTCAAGTCATGGAAATCTACAGCACAGATAAAGGCCCTTCAACCCATCAAGTCTGCAACTGGTCAAAAACAAGCTCCTAACTATTCTAATCCTATTTTCCAGCACTTTGGCCCATTGTCTTATATTCCTTTGCATCACAAGTACACGTCTAAATACTACTTCAGTAGTCTTTCTATTTTTACCACCCTTTCAGGCAGAGAGTTCCAGATTCCCACCACCCCCTGGATGGAAGAAATTTTTGTCTCAATCTTCTGTCCCTTTGGGGACGGCGCGGTGGCTCAGTGGTTAGCACTGCTGCCTCTCAGCGCCAGGGACCAGGTTTGATTCCAGCGTTGGGGGACTGTCTGTGTGAAGTTTGGATGCTCCAGTTTCCTCCCACATTCCAAAAGATGTGCAGGTCAAGTGAATTGGCCATGCTAAATTGCCCATAGTGTTAGGTATATTAGTTAGAGGGAAATAAGTCTGGGTGGGTCACTCTTCAGAGGGTTGTTATGGACTTGTTGATCCAAAGGGCCTGTTTCCACACTGTAGGGAATCTAATCTAAAACTGTCGCCCCGGCCATTAGTTCTACCACCAAGTGGGGAATTTTCTTTCTGTCTAGCCTTCTTATGCGTTATATTTCTCAATCATGTCTTCACTCAGGCTCCTCTGTTCAAGGAAAACAGCCCCAGTCTGCTGTTATATGGTTTTAACATTGTACTCACAGCATCAGCCTTCACCCACAATCCAACCTCAATCTCTGAATATAAAAATGAAAGCTTCACCACCCACCTTCAGCGTCTGGATCAAGGAGTTGAATCCAACATTCGCTGAAGCAGTGAGGGCCTTGATGAAATCTGAAATCTGTCCTACTCCTTGTGGCAAACCCAGTCTGCCCAATCTGCCTTCGTAACTAAAACGTATCAGACCTGGCAACATCCTGGTAAATCTCCACTGCACTCTCTCCAGTGTAAATACATCCTTCCTATAATGTGGATTCCAAAATTGCATATAATAGCTGAGTTGTGGCCAAACCAACCAGTTCCAGCATAACCTGCCTACTCTTCAATTCTGTGCCTCAGCTAATAAAGGCAAGTATCTCAAATGCTGTCTTAACTACTTTATCTACCATCCTGCTTCATTAAGGGACTAGTGGGCATGTGCACCAAAGTCCCACTGATCCAAGGTGCTTTGCGGGGCCCTAATGTTCTCCACATATTCCCTTGCATTGTTTGTCCTGCTCAATGATAAATGGATCACATTTATCCAGATTGAATTCCATTTGCCACTGATCAGCCAATCTGACGAGCCTGTCTGGTATCCTCCTCTGATCTAAGGCTGTACTTCTCACAGTTTGACCTTTACTGGTTTTGATATCACTCACAAACATACTAATTGACCCTCCTACATTTCTCTGTACTTATACTAATGTCTAAAGTTTGAATACTATAAGAAAAGCAAGGGTCCCAACATTGACCCCTTGGAACTTCACTCTCAATCTTTCCCAGCCTGAAAACTATCCATTAGCTGTTACTAATTTTGTGTCCATGTTACTGCTGTCTCTTTTTTATTTCCTGGCCTCTAACTTGACTCAAAGTCTGCTATGAGCACTGTATCAAATGCCTTCTGGGAATCCATGTGCCCCACAACAATATTGCCCTGGTCAACCATTTCTGTTGACTCATCAAAAAGCTACAGTGCGTTAGTTAAACCTATCCTTCCTTTAAGCAATGTGGGACGGCCATCCTCCTTATTATTTCTAAACATTTCACAACCACCAAAGTCAAGCTGACTGCTCTGTATGTAGTTACCTGTCTTATCCTTTGTAGTTTCTATTCCCATGTTCGGATGGGTCTTGCCTGGTCCTGGTGGTGCCTTGTCAACTTTCTATACTTGTGTGCTGGCAGCCGATCCAGTATTCCTCTTTTATCAATTTTAAGCCTATCTGGCAACTGCATTTTCTCCTCTTCCACCATAGACTGGGTAACCTCTTCCTCCTTGGTCAAGTTGATATGTAGTTGTTTAATACTTCAGCCATGGTGTGTGCCTCCTTGTGTATATCCCTCACTAAAATACAATAAAATAGTCAGTTATTGTCACTTACCAAAAAAATAGTGAAAAATGTTCAGTTACCATGCCACAGTACCTATATTAATAATAGAAGGCTTAGATAAGAAGAAATGTTTTTAAAATTAAGAGAAATCCATCTTAGCTTGGGAAAAGACAGTACCACTGTAAGACTGCCATGTTAGGCTACCAGAATACCAGGCCAGTAGCCACTGCCAAAGCAGCCTACCAGACACCGCTGCTTTGGCAACACTGCCACAGAAGTCAACCAAAATACCCTTCCTCCACCTTGCCGATGTCACCTCTGCCAATGAAGCAGCCATTGTCAGGTCCCTGTGCTTGCCCCTCCACTAGCTCAGCACCACTGCCAGAGTCCTAGACTACTCTCTTTACCAGCCTTCTATTATTTATTTGCTTAAAGAAGACCTCTGAATTCCATTTTATGTGATCTGCTAGTCTCTCTTCTTAATACCTTTGTGCTACTCATGTTGTTTTTCACTTCCAGTGATTCATAGAGATTACAGCACGGAAACAGACTCTTTGGTCCAACTTGTCCATGCCAGTATTGGAAGGAGTCATCCACAGTGCTATTGAATAGCATGTTCTTAGTAATAATCTGCTCACTGATGCTTATTGTGGGCTCCAGCAGAGCTGTTTTGCGTCATTGCAACCTCCATTCAAACATTGGTGCAAGAGCTGGATGCCAGAGGGGAGAGTGACTGTCATTGGCATCATGTCTGTGTATTTGCCCAAATGTGGCATGAGGAAGCCCTAGCAAACCTAGAGTCAATGGGAATTGGGAGGGAAAGCTCTCCACTGTTCAGAGTTACACCTGGCACAAAGTAAGATGATTGTGTTTGTTGGAGATCAGTCATGTCAGCTCCACGACATCTCTGCAGGAGCTCCTCAGGGTGGTGTCCCAGGCCCAACCATTTTCAGCTGCTTCATCAATGACCTTCTATCCATAAGGTCAGAAGCAGGGATGTTCATTGATTGCACAGTACTCCAATGCCATTTTCAATATAGTCTGTGTCATATACAGCAAGATCTAGACTCGATCCAGGTTTGGACTGACAAGTGTTGAGTAACATTCGCGCCACACAAATAACCAACTCCAACAAGACAGAATCTAAGCATTATTCCTTGACATTCAATGACAATACCACTGCTGAACCTCCCATTATCAATATCCTGGGGGGTTGCCATTGGCCAGAAACTGAACTGGACTTGCCATATAAATATAGTGGCTACAAGAGCAGATCAGAGGCTAGGAATCCTGCAGTGAGTAAGTCACCTCCTATCTCCCCAAAACCTGTCTACCATCTACAAGGTACAAATCAGGAATGTGATGGAAATCTCCTCACTGGCCTGGATGGATGCAGCTCCAACAACACTCCAGAAGCTTAACATCATCCAGGGCAAAGCATCTGGCGTAATTGGCACCATATCTGCAAACATTCATTCCACTCTCAATGCATAGCAGCAGGGTGTACCATCTAGATGATGCACTACTGAAATTCACTAAGGCTCATTAGGAATTACTTTTCAAACCCAAGGTCAGTACTATTTTGAAGGACTCCATATTTAAGAATATCACCAGCTGAAAGTTTCCCTCTAAGCCACTCACCATCTAAGGCTAGGAAATAAGCTGCTCAGCGAGTGATGCCCACAAATGCATTAAAAATACTACTCACAGCCTTCTATATCAAGTCTGATTCTCCATTGTGTTCTCAACACCAGTGAGAAAATCAGAAAGAAATTCTGTAAGCTGCCAAATTCATTTTGTTTGTTCTACGATGGCCCAATAATTTTTTCCTGCTGCATTGTCATGCGTTTGTCAGGAAACACCTGTATCTGCATCTTTCAGACAGAGTTAGATGTGCAAGAGGTTATTGTAGAGTTTAGAATGCTTCTGGAAATTGAGGTTGTGCAGTGGGCCTAATTATATAGGAATGCTGCAAATGTAACCTTCAGGAAAGGCTTATTTCTCTGTACACCTCCTTGGGTATGTCCAGGCAGAGTGTCTCTTTAAACCTGCCCATTTGGAAATGCTGCATTGCACTTGTGGGGTGGGTAAGTCTTGAAGCCGGCCCTTCTGCCATGGAGATAGGTGCACTCTTTGTGTGCCAAAAGAGAATCTTTCCAGCTACGCTGGCAATAACAGTGGTCCGCCCTGCATTTGCAGAAAGTTAAAGAGGTGCTGATCAGTAGCTGAAGGAAGTGCTGCTGGAAAACTAATGAATAACACTGAGGGAAGTGAAGTTTTGCACACAGGGCCATATGGCAGAGGCTTCATTAGAGGGGTATTTATGGATAGTAAGAATGAGTGCACTAAAGACATCTGGCACTTAAAGTTGACATAAATAATATGAACGTTTTTAAAACTAAGAGATCTGTTTAGCCAAGCAATGGAGGAGGCGATGATCTAGTGATATTATTGCTGGACTGTTAATCCACAGACCCAGGTATGGCCTGGGTACTTGAATTCAAATCCCTCCATGGCAGATGGTGGAATTTGAATTCAATAAACATCTGGATTTAAGAGTCTAATAATGACATTGCCAATTGTCGGAAAAACCCATCCGGTTCACTAATATTCTTTAGGGAAGGAAACTGCTGTTCTTTCTTGGTTCAACTACATGTGACTCCCTACCCACAGCAATGTGTTGACCCGTAGCTATCCTGTGGGGTGGATAATAAATGCTTGCCTAGCCAGTGACACCATCATCCTGTGAATTATTTTTTATTTAAATCATCTTGTTCCAATTTGTTTTTTTGGGTAATTCTTACAATGCAGGAGGCGGCTATTTGGTTCATATAGGCCATGCTTTGCAGGAGCTTCGAATTAATCCAGCTTCTCTACTCTCCCTACAGCCTGTAATTTTTCAAGTAATTTTCCAATTCCTTTTTCTTTTAACTTAAATTGCACTGCCTTTTGCTAATTCCCTAAACCATGTTGTCTCTCCTGCTGATACAAAGCTATTCTTCTCCTTTACTGTCAAAACCTTTCATGATTTTGAACACCTCTATTAAATCTTACTTTCACCATGAAGGAGACCAATCCAGCTTCTCTAGTCTGACAACTTCTCCGAAGTTCACGACAATGTTTGATCTCAATTAGAGTGGGGAGAAAGAGAGGAATGTTTTAAAAGGGAATGTTTCTGGTGGCCCACTGGGTCAGAAGTTTGTGTTTCAAGTCCCTCTTCAGGACTTAAACACAAGAAAAATCTAGGTTTCAACTCCCAGAGGAGTCCTAAAGGAGGACTGTGCAGTTGTAAACGCCATTTATACATCATGCATTCACCTGTTGCCCCTTCAGGTAGATGCAAATGATCCTGCAGTGTTGTTTGATAGAGGTGCAAGGGAGTCTTCTCCTTGATGTCCCAACCAACATTTTTAACAGAGTCAACATCAGAAAGAAAACAGGCTATCATCTTGTTGTCAGGTTACATTTTGTGGGAGCTTGCTGTGCACAAATTGGCTGTTGTGTTCATAAATGACAATAGAGGCTGTGCTTAGAGATAGGATTCACTGGCTATAAAGTGCTTTGGGATATTCTGTGGACGTGAAAGATGTCCTGTAAATGCAGTTTTTTTTCCCCTCTGAGATTGGTTGCTTGACATGTTTGGATAGATGCCTGAAATTCTTGTGTTAGCAGCTTTGCTCCATAAATAGTATCTGCTGAAGGGATCCTGAGGAAGTGTGCCTCTGGGAAACAGAATTCCCAGTGGTGATCCTTTGACTAACCAGGAAAGAGACAGTTACAAAGGAGAGATTTGTAGCAAGGAGTAAGGTCTTTGTTCCTGTCTGGAGGATTTCCTCTTGCTTTCTCTGATTACCTGGTTTTCACTATTAAATAGAAAAGACATGACGATTCAGTTAACATCAAATTAGCTCCTGTATTTGCAGTTACAGACAGCAAATTGCATGTGGCCATTTTATCTGATGCAGTTGGGAGATGGATTAAGAATGTTACTTCAGCAAAGCAAAGACTTACATTTCCATAGAACCTTTCACATTCTCGGGATGTCCCAGTGCTTTACAGCCAATGAAGTGCGTTTTAGGTATAGTCACTGTTGTAATGTCTGAAATGTAGCAGCCAGTTTGTGCACTGTGAGACCCACAATCAGTGAGTGGTGACGATAACTAGGTAGATGGTTGTTCAGAGAGAAATTTGATCCCAGGACAAAAGGATGGTCATGTCACTCTTCAATCTCATACTGCGGGATCTTTTTCCTCCTATGGGGAACCCACAGCCTTAGATTAACATCTGATTCGAAAGATAGCAGTCCTGAAGTACATCAGGCAGGATGTCTGGTGTCGGGTGGGATTATGGGGTTTGAGTTTAGAGAAAATCCTGCCCGTGCAATTGAGATTGGAATACTTCTCTCCTGTCCATTAACTTTTGAAATCAGTTTGGAGAATGCTGGAGGAGTTTAAACAGCTATTGCAAATTGTCCCTAATTGAATACCAAGTTCATTCTTGGAGTTCAAAGGGTATACTGAAAAGGGTGCAGAACTGAAATTCTGCATTGATGCAGTGGTTGGAGTTTTTGCTTTTTGTTAGGAGACAGTAAAGTGTGCATCAATTCCATTCTGAAACTGGGAAATGTTCCATTCACCAACACTTAACATCCTTTGACTTGACAAATGTGCACATACCCAGAACAAATGTTTTCAAATTCTCCTGTGTGATTCCACTCATCTTTGACCACAGGCAAGCAGCTATGTCCTGTAAACTCCCTGCAGAAATACAACTGTTTTTAAAAAAGCATTTTATTCTGTACAGTCTTAATGTTCTGGTTTTGTTTTGCATCATGATTATTTTGACGTTTTTGTTTGGAAAGGAGGTGAAACCTTGAGCTGATAAAGTTGAAGTCTTCAAGATTATGTTGTGGATTTGACAAAACTGATTTGGGTAGGTTCACATCCTGAGGGATGCAGGCTTAAAAAGAAAATTCCAAGTGACCTTTCACCTAGCCGTGTTACAGAGTAAATGACCAGGATAGGTTATTGAGGCCAACAGATTAGAGTGTTGCACATCTACACAATTATGTGATCTGTCTGTCTGAACATCTTTTTTTTTAAACTTCTTTCTGGCTGTCTGTCTGTCTCTCTGTTTTGGATTCTGTGTCTCTGTCTTGTAATTTTTTTCTCTTTGTCTCTTTTCCCTCGCCATCTCATCCCAGTGCCATTACACTGTGGTTTCTTAGCCCTGACAAGCCAACTCTGTACTCTCTGTCACGTTGTGCTACACAGATTGAGCCTGGGGTGAACTGTCTCAATGTGCCAGATCACTTCTGCTACCTATAATGGCCAGAGTACTGCCTTAGGGCACACATTGCATGTGTGTGCATGCATTCCCATGAGGGATGACTTAACCGTAGAAAATGTTCCTTCTGCAGTAGGTCGCATAACCAGTTCCAAATCACAATTGAAAAATTTACTTTTAACAAAACTAATAATGATATTGAGTTACAGGGCAATGGTCCAAGTGTGCGAGGAATTTTTATACCATATGTAACTGTGTGGTACCCTCTACCAAGTTTGTTTTGGAGTGGGGATTTGTTTTCTCTCTTTCGTCAACAGAAGAGTTTTAATAATGTATTTTTGTACAGGTAAAGCATTGCTCCCAACGGTGCGTGACGTAATGTGGGTATTGTGCAGTCCCTGGCAGGTTCTACGCTGGAATAGGGGATCGAGACACAACTAAAGTGCCAGGCAAGATTGCAGGATTTATATGATGTCTGCTCGTGCAGGTAAATAGATGAGGTTGCTCGGGAATGTGACACAGTTTCCAGAAGGATTCAGCTCAGAGCAGGTTGCCAGAAGCTAAAGCACTTTTCAAATTGTTCATTTTCCCATCTTTTCCAATTTCCTGCCGTCCTAACCTGAACCATGGGGATAGTCCTGAGTGCTGGTGACCAGTTGGTCCAAGAAGAGGCCATTCTCTGAATATTCTATAGGTTTATTCACGGACTTTATTGATATGCCCTTGAGAAGCTGGTTGTGAGCTGCTTCCTTGATGTACTGCATGTAGATATACCTACACTACTTTTAAGGAGAGAGTGCCAGGAATTCGACCCAGCAACACTGAAGGGTCAAAGCAGGATGGTGAGCAGCTTGGACAGGAACTTGTAGGGAGTGCTGTTCCCATGTAACTGCTGCCTTTTTAAAAAGTTCTTTTATGGAAAAGAATTTCACTGTCTGGGCCAGCATTTATTGCCCGTCCCTAATTGGTCTTGAGAAATGGTGGTGAACTGACTTCTTTAACTGCAACAATCCACGTCCTTGTCCTTCTACATGGAAGTGGTTAGGGTTTGAAAGGTGCTGTTTAAGGAGCCTTGAGGGAATTTCTGCACTGCATCTTGTAGATGGTGCACCCTGTCTATGTGGACCTAGCTAGGGAGGAATGGGAGACATTTCAACTTTGAAGGATTCACCAATAGCATTATTTACAAAAAAAATCTAATTGAACTTCGCAGTGAGATGTCTAGTTTCCTTTTAGGCCCCTACATCCACTTCATCTTTGCTATGCCCTAATGGTACCAACATTGTTCCTGTCAGACGTAAACCTTGTATGCATTCCATTAATCTTGAGGGTTTGCTGTGCTTATGAGATTGGAGCCATGCAATGGAAAGCTCTCAGTTTCAGATACTCTCTCTGCATCAAGCCAAGATGCAGTGACAGAGTAAAGCTTCTTTCATGGTGTTCCTTGATGGTTCTTAGGTTCCAAGTTTTCTCTGATTTGATATTTTGCATTTTCCCACACAATAGCCATCCAGTGCCATCTTATGTAAGATTAACCGCTGATCTGAATTTCTCTTGTTTCTGTACCCACTATGATCTGCAATGAAGGTGTTTCAACTGCTGACAGTGCAGTAGTTTAGTGAGTCAGATGCTAGATTTCTAATTCATGACTTCCAAAACTGCCTGGTAAAAGTATAAAATTGAATTGCTAAAACTTAATTTTGCAGGACACCAAACTGTCGTCATAACTAACTACATTATTGTGTTACTGACAGTCCGTATCACACCAAGCCTTGGTTGTGAAACAGCAGGACATGGGAAGTAGGAGCAGTAGGAGGCCATTCAACTTGCTGGGCTTGTACTGCCATTCAACAAAATCATGATGAATCAACTACCTCATTATCAATTTTCCCTGCTATTCTTCCATCTCTTTACATCATTGGTATCCAGACATCTTTTGAGTTTTGTCTTCAATATACTCAATAATTGAGCTTCCACATCCCTCTGGGGTATGGATCGATAAAATACAATCCAAATTTGTGGAGAAAATCTGATACTCCGATTAACCAGAGAAGGACTAAGCTTCCTACGATTCTAGCGCAGGTGATCAGAAGTGATGTGAATTTGGTTCTGAAGTTGGCGCAGTGCATTTACATCTGTACAACTGCAGAAATCCTCAGGCAATCTAGTATTCTGTTTACAATTCCACTGGTGCCCATTTCTGTTCCTCCTTTTCCTAGCAATGTTCTCCATGTTACTTTAGGAAGGATGCAAAGGTTTTTGAGAGGTTGCAGGAAAGAGCCATCTGAGAATGGTTCCAGGGATCTGGCACTTTACTTTCATATGAATAGGTTAGAGAATCTGGAGCTGTTCCTCTTTGAGATGGAAAGTTGAGAGGTGATTCGTTAGAGTTGCTCAAAATCATGACTGATCCAAACAGGTTGGATAAAGGGAAATAGATAAAAGGTCAGGAAGGAAAGGCACCAACTTAACATGGTGGACAAAAGAATCAAAAATGACACAAAAAACGAGAAAGGGCAGAGTTTTGGGTCTACCTGAGTTGCTCTTGCAAACAGCATGGACTCAGCAGGCTGAATGGCCTCCTCTGCTGTTATCATTCTATGATTTGACACTAATGTTGGCACTGCACCTTGGGATGTTGTATTTCAAAGGTGGAGTGCTTTTTCTTTCAATTGTGGTAAATCGGTATTTAGATCTTGTCAACAGCACCAACAGTGACAGACATGAATCAACCGACTGATAGAGCATTTTGAACAGTGTAAACTATCAAGGCAAACAAATATAGGAACCAGGATTAGGAGTAAGCCCTTTAGCCCAACAAGACTTTTCCACCATGCAAATGGATTATAACTGATCATCTCCCTTAGTGCCATTCTTCTGTACTATACCCATATCCCGTGATGTTTTTAATATCTAGAAATCTATCTATCAACGCACTCAATTTTAATTAACAACTACCATTAAGAAGGAGAACAAGAATGATGACTGTAATAATGGGTGTGTTTTGGTGAACAAACCATGGGAATTCCCGCACCCCAAATACTAAAGTGAATGTTGTTTGCTGGCTGGACCTGATTCACTGCAGCTTAATAAGTTTATCATTGCTTGGATGATTTAATATTTGATTTGATTGGAGTTTGTACCTCTTTACTGAAATTTACAGTGTTTGCTCATGTGCTTCATAAACATAAGCTTGTGTAAAACTCTGTGATAACATCCTAACTCTCACCACATTCTGTTTTTCTCCCCATCGACCCTGTGCTCGTTTACCTCCATTTGGCTTCTAATCTGGTAATGCCTCGCTATTTTAAAAACTCGTATTCTTGTTTTCAAATCGCTTCTATGGCTTCACCTCTCCTCATCTCTACTACCTCCTTCAACCGGGCTGGGTGATTGCATTTCTTCGAATCAACCTTGCTTTTTGTGCCTGGACCCTAAACTCTGGAGTTTCCTGCTTACACCTCTTTTCCCTTTATGATGTGCCTTATTACCTATCTCTTTGACTAAGCATTTGGTAGTTTTGTGTGGCTCAGTGTCAAAGTGTGTCTGATAATGCTTCTGGCATTGCTTTCCTACTCTCAAACTTTAGTAATGCTTAAGAACATTGTTTGTAAAAAATGGGTTAATTAAATTACATTTGGATTAAATATGCCTAGCTATGTAATTGTATTACAGTATTGTCATGTTCTACCTTGACTGTTTGAATGCCATCCTATCTCTCTTGTCTGCTTTACATTCTGCATTTCAATGCAAGACTGCACTGATTGCATTTGCCTGGCAAGTGGTGATGGTTTTCTGAGGAGGTCAGTGCAGTGAACTACCATTACCAGAGCAGATTAATGGCAAAGGTAAATCTGGGTGCTGTTTATTCTAATAGTCAGCAACCAGCTCTCTCTGCAAAGTGAATTAGATGCTAGAATAGGATAGGTGCAAATATTTTGAATCTGGGACCTCAACATTTTCTCAGAGTGTAAATAAAAAGAAGCAAGGGATTTTCTTTTAAATGGCTTTCTCAAGGGCCTTGACTTTGGAACTTCTCAGTATGTCAAGTGGCCAGTGTTGACGGCAACTTCAGATGGTGACCACATCTTAGTTTCACGTGGAGTGCAACTAGGGAATGACAGAGAGAGCTAGCATCTTGCCAGAAATTTGATACTAACTGCATGTTTGGGATTAACACCAGATTTCTATAATTAACCATAAGTTAAAAAAGAATGTAGCCGCGACTCAGTGGGTAGCATTTCACCTTTGAAGCAGAAGACTGTGGATTTGAGACCCAATGCAGAAACCTGAGCGCACAAAAATTCAGTGCTCCTGTTGTAGGACTGAATGAGTACTGTGTTGTCAGAAATGCTGACTATTGGATGATGCATTCTGGAATTATAGAATCCCTGTGGTCTGGAAGCAGGCCATTCAGCCCATCGAATCCACACTGATCCTCCAAAGAGCATCCCATCCTATCCTTTGTAAGTCTGCATTTCCCATGACTACGCACCTAACCTACACATCTCTGGACAGAACAGACAGTTTAGCATGGCCAATCCACCTAGCCTGTACATCTTTGGACTGTGGGAGGAAACCAGAGCACCCAGAGGAAACCCGCACAGACATAGGGGAGAATGTGCAAATTCCACGCAATCCCCCGCGGGCAGAATCTAATCCGGATCCCTGGCAGCAGTGCTAACCACTGAGCCACCATACCACCATACTCATTTAACTGAGGCCCTATCTGTCTCCTCAATTAGACATAAGAGCTTCATGGCATTAATTACAGCCAGGCAGGAGAATTCTGGCCTATACCTATGACGTGACTACACTTCAAAATCACTTCATTGGCTTATAGTGCTTTAGGATGCCCGGAGGTTGAGCAATTTTATATAAATGTTTGATTCTTTTATACAATTGGTAGGGCAGTAGCACTTTAGTTATTGTGTTTTGTTTTTACAGTTGACATGGATGATGAAGATGGACGTTGTCTGTTAGACGTAATTTGGTATGTATCTCATCTCCAAAAAAACCCCTAAGAAAAGGTAAATAACAGTGACTGTTCACTTACATTTTCTCCTCCCTGTTTTTGGGGCATCTTCAATTCAATAGAAGTTTGCCGTCCCTGGCCAAAATACTGTAGGAAGTTGGGGTTTTGTCCTGTTCCAGTAGAGCAACATTTCTGTTTTATTACTTCTGTTTTAACTACTTTGTGAGCACTTTGAGGGAGTGGTAATCGAGTTTCTTGCTGAAAATTGGAGTGACGATGGAAAGCTCCAACCTACCCAGGGTGCCAGACCCCTCAGCACCAATCATTTCACACCCTCCCATCAACTGTACTTCACCTCATTTATTCTGCAAGAGCTTTGATTTGGGAGTATTCACGAGCTTTCTCACCAGAGAGGGTATTGCAAAGAAATTATTTCAGCAGCTGAAAAAACTGCTCAGGTTAATTTAACATCAGTAATGGGAAATTAATTTATCTTAATTAATCCTTCATTTCCCTGACTTTAATCCAGCAAAAAGCTAGAGATTTGAACAAGGGAGCCACCATATTAACAGCTGGAGGCTTCTAACCTACAGAATCTGACTTTTGATCAGACAAAGCATCAAAATGGGTCAAGTATATATTACATTTTAAAAATAAAAGTCAGTGTGCGATCCCTATGATGAAGGCTTGGTGATTAATTACTGCATGAAGGGAATAATCCTTCAGTAACTGCAGTCCTGCCTTACTTTCAGAATCCGCTTAAAGGTTTGTCTTAATTAATTGCATACAGCAAAATGAAATAGTGGGTCTGGCTTCCAAACTCCTGTTGGTCTAAGTTCAAACTCCACTTTCACTCTTGGAATTCATTGCTCTTTTTGTTGAACTGGGAAGGTTTTGTTAAGTTCAGGTTTAACTGGCTTCTCATTAAAGAATCAACCACCCTCCTGAGAGTTTTCTGTTCATAATTCTGTCTGTAATTTTTTTTTTATTCATTTGAAGATGAGAATTTGTGCTGAGGTGTGGAATATCTTCAGCACCTAAGCAAACCTATATACTTGTCAAGCACTTTCAGGACAGCTACAGCATGGGTTTCAATACAGAGTAAAACTCTCTTTACACTGTCCTCGTCTATCACTCTTAATAACAATACATCACTGGGTTAGATACAGAGTAAATTTCTGTCTACGCTGTCCGTATCAAACACTTCCAGACAGGGACAGCACCGAGTTAGAAGCAAAGTAAAGCTCTCTACACTGACCCCCATCAAACATTTTCAGGGCAGGTACAGCAATGAGTTCGATAAAATGTCAAGTTCTCAGTACACTGTCCCTTTCATGTAACTAAGAACAGCATTTAAAGAGATGTCCCCTGGTGGGCCATTCTGGCATTACAAGTTTCTCACAATGCACTTTGAGTTTAGTTATGTTTTTCGTTGCTAAATCAGTGAATGGGTTGGGGCTACAGAACCTCATTTGATGTTGGATGTTTAGTGACAGCAGAGGCAAGATGCTTTTAACGTTAGATATATTCAAATGTGTTGTAGGGGATGAAAGCCAACATTTGTCTCACCCCTTGGTGATCTGTTTAGATTACAATCACCCTGTGTGCAGATTGGATTTGCATTTTTGTTTAACATAAATGAAGCCCAGGAAGGCTGACTGGATGTTATTTTTCAGTTATCTTGCTCCCTCGTGGTTTTATGTACCAAGAGTTTTGCAATGTAAATCCTCTGCTAACAGAGTGGCTGTTTAGTTTTGTTTTAAACAGCATAGTACCAAGCGAGTAGAAATTAAGTTTCTACAGTCATGCCTTCCTCAGTTTGTTCCACTTCGAAGAGCACTGACAGTCCACTGTGTTTTTCCATTGCTTATCTTTCTTAACTGTTCTTAAAACCAAAGCGCATGGGAGCAGAAATTAGGCCTTTAAACCCATCAAGTCTACTCGAGCCTCAGCAGTACATCTCTGCTCTTGTATTCCAGCCCTCTCAAAATGAATGCTAACATTGCATTTGCCTTCCTAACTGCCAGCTGAACCTATATGTTAACCTTAAGAGAATCCCAAATCAGAACTCCCAAGTCTGTTTGTTGTACAATCTTATGTTTTGCTTTTTTTTCCAAACAGGGCCACACCTAATGGATTAAGTCATTTCAGTTCCTTTTTGTGAACAGAAGTTAATTGACCTGAAACGCAAACTCTTTCTTTCTCCACAGATGCTGCTAGATGTGCTGAGTATTTCCTGTCTTTTCCATTTTTAATTTTGGATTTCCAAGTATCCTACGATATTTAACTTTGGGGTCACACAAGTGGTTTGTTTCTTTTATTTCTCCTTAATGAATTGGCTTCTGTCCCAGTCACCTGTAGCTTTCTGTGGGTTTCTGATGTAATTGGAAAGCTCAGTTGTTCCTGATGTGTATCCTTTTCCTTTCCAGTGACCCTCAGGCTCTGAATGACTTCTTGCATGGTTCAGACCAGGTGAGTATAATTTGCTGCTGTACCAACACTGGAATTGTACTTCTGTGTGTGGTGGTTCTGGTGCTCACTGGAAGAGTCCCATGTGTTTCTGACCTTGGGTTCAATGATTTGAAAAAGAGTGGCATTGGAATTTTGCAATTCAATTCTGCCTATCTAGCTTTAGCTGCTTGAAAGAGTTGGGCCATTTAGTTTTCCTTATCATTTTCTTTGCTATAATGCCGCAACTTTGTTCGTTTTAGGTATGTGTCCAATAGCTTTTTGAAAGGCATTAATGAGAGTCCAGTACCCTTTCAGCAGGCATTTTTCAAATCTGTTTCCAACCCTCTGAAAAAATTTCTCCTCATCCTCCTTTTTCCTGTTATTGTAAATTTATGCTCTCCTGACCCACTCCCAATGGAAAGTTTCTCCCCCGTTAGAATCTAGAATCATTCACCATGGAAATGGCCCATTCGGTCCAACTAGTCCACACCAACCATGTTCCCAAACTAAGCTAGTCCAATGTTTGGTCCATATCCCTCCAAACATTTCCTATTCATGAACTTATCCAAACTTCTTTTAAACATTATAACCGTACCTGCATCCACCACTTTCTCTGGCAGTTCATTCCATTCATTAACCTTTCTCTATGTGAAAAAAATTGCCCCTCATGTCCCTTTTAATTCTTTCTCCTCTCTCCTTAAAAATATGCCCCCAAGTTTTGAACACCACACCCTAGGGAAGAGACCTTTGCTGTTCACCTTATCTATGCCGCCCATGATTTTAAAAACTTCTATAAGGTCACTCCTCAGTCTCCTATGCTCCACTGAAAAAGTCCCAGCCTATCCAGCCTTGCATTATAGAAAAACTCTCCATTCCTGGCAACATCCTGGTAAATCTCCTCTGGACCCTCTTCAGCTTAATATCCTTCCTATTGCAGGGTACACACAGTACTCCAGAAGAGGCCTCATCAACATCCTGTACAACCTGAACAAGTTTCCTGATGAAGGGCTTATACTCAAAACGTCAATTCTCCTGCTCCTCAGATGCTACCTGTCTACTTTTCCAGCATTGCACTCTTGACTTTGGTGTCCCAACTCCTATGCTGAAAGTTCTGAGCAGTGAAGGCAAGCGGGCTAAATGCCTTCTTAACCACCCTGTCTATGTGTGCTCCAGCAAAACCCCTCATATGTTCAAAGTTATCCCTTAACCTTCCCAGCTCAGAGGAGAACAATCTTTGCATTTCCAATCTCTGACCTTTCTGGAGTCTTGACATTTTTCCTGAAGTGCGTTGCCCTGAATTGAAAATCGTATTGCTTATTGCAACAGTTGTTTCCTGCCAATGTTCCCTACACATTACTTGTATGTAACCCACTCACCCATCTACTATTCATTTATGCTTTATTCCTAGCAGATATCAAAATCCAGTTCTCAACTTTACAAAATATCAAAAGATATCCCTAAATTCCTTGACTTTTGTTCTCAAAATGTGCCATCTTAATAAGTAGTACCAGGAATAGACCGTTCAACCCATCAAGCGTACTCTGCCACTTGATTAGATCATGCATGTTCTCACGGTGGCCTTTACTCTTGCCTGTCCTGTCCTACAAAGCCCTGACATAGATTCCAGATGTACAAGGAACTCTATGACTCTATCTGAACTGTGCCTTAATATAATTAATGACACAGTCTCCATTTTCTGGGGAAGAGAGAGTTAAAAATATGAACGATTCTTGAGAGAAAAAAAGTCCTCTTTATCCTCATTATAAGTAGGGAGACACCTTGTGTTTGAACTGCACACCCCTACTTTTAGATAACTCCCATAAGAAGAAATATGTTCCCAACATCTGCTTGGTCAAATCCAGGGCTGTTACCTTTCCTGATGAAGGGCATATGCCTGAGACATCGATTCTCCTGCTCCTTAGATGCTGTCTGACCAGCTGTGCTTTTCCAGCACCACACTCTT
Source organism: Chiloscyllium punctatum (assembly GCF_047496795.1). NCBI lineage: Eukaryota > Metazoa > Chordata > Chondrichthyes > Orectolobiformes > Hemiscylliidae > Chiloscyllium > Chiloscyllium punctatum. Next base: position 78,094,654 of record NC_092767.1, on the reverse strand, counting down.
CGGCTCTGATCTCCCCGTATCCTCACTTTCCCCATATCTGTGCTACAATTTGAATTGAGTAATGAAGTGGTCCTTTCAGTTTTACTCAATTCGACACCACCCCCTGACAATCCAGGCCAAAACAAATCCCCACAAGTGAGCCCCTTGCCAAGTGCAGATTTTCAGTCTACAAGAGGGTTTCTGGTGCAATAGAGAGAAGGGTTCAAGTGAAGGCATGCCTTCTACTGACTTCCTTCCCAAGTCTGTGTGGCTCAGTTTTTTTTTATGCTTTTAATGTGAAAAGCGTCATTTTTGAGAGCGTGCTTTCACTTCCTTCTCTGGCGAAGTAGGACTGGGGCCCAGCCAAAGCAACTGATTAGTGACACTGCTCCTGCCTGTCCCTCTGAACACCCATCACCTGATGGATCAGGCAATGAGGCCAGAAAGATGTGTCGTCTGCCTCCATTTATTTACTTGTTTAGCCTTGTTGTGCCCTTGATGCTAATTTGAAGCCTGACACATGCCCTACACAATTCCCCCACGACCACCCCACAGTCCTTGATGATCTGTACAGGATGACAGTGTGCAGTGCTGTTTGCAAGGTAAGGCAACCGTGAACAAAGGGCATCGCAATCTTGGTATCTCCAAAGAATCTCCCAGTACTTGGTTACTATGTGAAGTTCCTAAATTGTCCCCCAGCTGAGAATGAGTCATTTTCTATATTGGGAATAACATGCGTGGGTTATATAGTCCTGTGATGCTACAGGGCACAATTTTCTTCCACTACTACTGGTCAGCAACTTACAAATTGAAGCCTCCAAATAATTCTCAAAAGGGTAGCTCAACATCTCCAAGCTATGCTCCTGAATCCAACAAGACTGTGTTTGAATGTTTGCAACTCTTCTGTTTACATATGAGGTTATTAAGTTTATGATGTTTCACTCCTATCTCTCTCAATTTATGATGTGGAGGTGTCTAGTTTGGACAAAGCCAGAAGTCACATGGCACCAGGTTACAGTGCAACAGGTTTATTGAAACCACAAGCTTTCGGAGCACTGCTTCTTTATCAGGTGAAGTGAAGGTCACCTGAAGGAACAGCGCTCTGAAAGCTTGTCTTTTACTTGATGTTAAGATGCAAGAGCAAAGGTGTTCATGTACCCTGTTCTGAATTGTGCCTGACAGAAAGCTTAATGGATTGGTTCTAAAAGGTTAAAAAGGGGATCCATTATGAAGAAGATTTGAGATACTCGTAATGATCCAAAAAGGTGTTTTGACAGTGGATAGGCTGTTAAACTCCCAACTTCCAAGTGTAACAAATGTCAAGTTTTGTAGACCATTTTACTTTAAGCTGCCTAATTCCAAGATGGGATAAAGTAGGGGGTCTAAGGATACCTAGTTAGCAGTTCTATCTTGATAGAAGGTCCAAGTAATTCATATTATTATGAGGATGGGCTTTGATATCAAATTATTTTCCTGAGGTTTCGCACACGAGATGCAATTTGCACACACCAACTTCTGCAAACAGTTTATATTATTAAAGCCTGTACAAATGAGCTGACCCTCCTTTGACCCTCCTCGCAGGTGTGCAAAGTTGAGTTAAAGAGGCCCCGAACAAAGGAAATACATCCTCTTTATAAAGGTCAGTTGGTAATGCTCACACGTACTCTGGCCACTCAGTCATGAGGGCTTAAACAAAGCTGGAAGATTCACTTCACATTGACACGAGTGAGAAATCTGTGGGGTCAACCACACTGTGAAAAGTTTAGGATTAGAATTTGTCTGTCAGGAAGGAAAGTGCTAAGAATCACCTCACGTAGTTCATGACAAATAGTGTGCCTGCTTACAGACAAACTATAACTGTGAAGGGAGATTTTCAGCTCTTTTAAATGTTAAATGGTGGATCTTTGTAGTTTAGGCTCTAAGTTGCTGTCTGAATTGTGTTAGTTGATATTACTTTCAGTTTGTGTGTTATAGTAAAAATCTTAACTTGAAATCTTGTGTGACTCTTTCAGTCATTCTCTGAAAGCTTGATTTTTTAAAAATTATATATCATTCTGTAGTCCAATCATAACATCATTGGACTACAGAATGATATATAATTTTTTTTAAATCAAGCTTTCAGGGAGTGACTGAAAGAGTCATAACATGATTGGCCAGTCACTTTTAATGTGTTCACAACATTAAGACCTGAAGTTGATGGTCGTTCTCTTTGTAAACATGTTCTTAATTTAACAATCAGCTCGATGGCGACGATCTCCTTGATACGACAGCTGATCCTGCCAGCGCCTTCTTCACTGATGCATCTGTGAGTGTTCACTCTTAATCTCCTCCTCCATTTCTTGGGCCTCAAAGAATTTTAAATTGATACAACATGTCATGCCTTGAATCTGGGCTGAATAGAGATGAAAACTAAGGAAATTGTAGAGGATTTTTTAAGTTCTTAAAGGCATTAGAACTTTAACATTTTGGTGTACATCATATTGGATATTTGACGTGGGCTTATTTTCATATTCTATATCAAAGCATTCTGACTACTTCTAACCCCCATCCTCAACCCACTCTCCTGGGGGGGGGGGAAATATGCTAGTTATTGACCATTTCCTACAAATTATCTGCTGGTCAGTCTTCAATGGTAAGTTTAGAGTGGATGCAAAAACAGGAGGAACCAAATTAAGCCATAAGATATAGGAGCAGCAATAGACCATTTGACCCATTGAGTCTGCTTTGTTATTCAGTGGCAATTGATAATCCTCAACTTCATTTTCCTATCTTCTCCCATCATTCCCTTACTGATTAAAAATCTATTTCCGTCTTGATCCAGCATCAGCAGTCCTTAGTGGTAAAGAATTCCATAGATTTGCTTCTCTGAGAGAAGAAATTCATCTTTGTCCTAACTGCGGACAGTACCCAGAGATTATTCCTTCTAGTCTTAGACTCCTCTATAAGGAGATCCAACATTTCTCCATCTCCCCAGTCAAGTTCCTTAAAAATCCTACGTTTCAATAAGATCTCCTCTTGTTCTTCTAAATTCTAATGAGTACAGACCCAATCTACTCAATCTCTCCTCAAAGAAAGACCCCTCCATACCCAGGATCAACTCCTGAATCTTTTCCAAATTGCCTCCTGTGCTATTATAGATCCCCTTACAGAAGGGGACCAATAGTTTTCACAAAACTTAACTATCTTTATATCCTTTTGAATTAAAGACCAAAATTCAGTTTGCTTACCCTATAATCTGCTGAAGTTGTATGTTTGCTTTTTGTGATTGATGCGTGAGGACTCCCAAATCCCTCTGCGCTGCAGTTTCTCTCCTTTTAAATAATATTCCTCTCCTATATTTTTCCTGTCAAAGTGCATAAACTCACATGTCCCACATCCTCTTCCACATACCAAAGTTTTGCCCATTCTCGTAACCTGTCCATAAACTCCTGTAATATGTTTGAGCAGATTTGTAGCTCAGGTTGATGATAAGTCTGTAAGTTAGCTCACTGAGCTTGAAGGTTTGTTTTCAGACGTTTCATCACCATACAAAGTAACATCATCAGTGAGAGTCTCTGGTGAAACGCTGGTGGTATGTCCTGCCTCTTGATTTATAAGTCTTGGTTTCTGAAGGTGGGTGATGTCATTTCCGGTTCTTTTTTTCCCAAGGGAAGCTAGATAGGAACTAAATCGATGTGTTTATTGATGGAGTTCTGGATAGAATGCCGTGTCTCTAAGAATTCTTGTGCGTGTCTTTGTTTCGCCTGTCCTGGGATGTGTGTGTTGTCCCAGTCAAAGTGGTGTCCTTCTTTGTCTGTATGTACAGAAACTAGTGATAGTGGGTTATGTCTTTTGGTGGCCAATTGGTGTTCACGTATCTTGATGGCAAGTTTCCTGATAATTCGTCCAATGTAGTGTTTTTTACAGTTCTTGCAGGGCATCTTGAAAATGACTTGCTGATAGTATCTAATGGATCTTTTAGGTTCATTATTGCAGTTCAAGTGTCTTGGTGGGCTTGTGGGCTACCATGATGTCAAGGGGACTGAGTAGTCTGCAAGTCATTTCTGATATGTCTTTGATGTAAGTTATTGTGGTTATAGTTTTTGGTTACATTGTGTCTGCTTGTTTGGGTTTGTTTCTGAGGAATCAGTGGATTGTGTTTATTGGGTACCCATTTTTCTTGAAAACCTGTATATCTATTTTTCTTCTGCTTTTTGTAGTTCTTGGGTGCTGCAGTGTGATGTAGCTCCTTGAAATAATGTCTTGATGCAGCTCCGTTTGTGAGTTTTGGGATGATTGCTTCTAAAGTTAAGTATTTTGTCCATGTTTGTTGTTTTTCTGTAGATGCTGATTTGAAGCTCTCTGTTAACTGCTCGTTCAACTGTCACACTTAGTAATGGGAGTGTATTGTCGTTCTCCTCTTTTGTAAATTTTTTGCCTGTCAGGATATTGTTGATAATGTTGAATGCTTCCTCTAATTTGTTCCATTTGTGATGACAAAGGTGTGATCAACCCAGCGGACCCAAAGTTTGGGTTGGATAGATGGGAGGGCAGCTTGTTCAAGAGTCTACATTACTGCTTCCGCAATGACCCCTGATACTGGTGCTAGACCCATTATCGCTGGGACAGGTCAAAGACATGCATGAAAATTCTTAGAGGCATGGCATTCTAGCCAGAACACCATCAATAAACACATCGAATATCGATCCTATCTACCTTGCCTTGAAAAAAAATTGAAAATGACATCACCCACCTTAAGAAACCAAGACTTATAAATAGAGAGGTTGGACATACCACCAGCGCTTCACCAGAGTCACTCACTGATGATGTTACCTCGTCATGGTGACGAAACGTCTGAAACCAAGCCTTCAAGCTCAGCAAGCTAACTTACATACTCCTGTAACATCTTTGTTATCCATACCACTTGCCTTTCCATCTATTTTGGTGTCAGCAGGGATGATTAATGACCAGTTCATCTGTTTTTGGTGTGTCCAGCTGTGGGAGAAATGTTATCCAGGAAACACCTCCTTCGTCATACAACTGGACCTCCTATTTGACATTGTATCCAAAACACAGTTCCTTCTGCAATGTGGCACTCCTGTAGTGCTGTATTACCAGATTAGATTTTGAGCCCAAGTCATAGCATGGGAATGAATGTATAATCCTACTATTCAGGGGGCAAGAGTTTTGCATACCTCACCAAACTGATACTCTGCTAATGCCTTTGCACCCTTCTGCTCTCCAAGGGAAATAACTCCAGCCTTTGTAGTCTTTCTTCATTGCTGGAACATTCCAACTTGGCCAACATGGTGCTGCATCTCCTCTGCACCCTCTTCAGTGTAAGAGCATCTTGCCTATTGTACAGCAACCAGAACAGCGCATACCGCTCGAGTGTGGTCTAAACAGTACCCTCCAGTATGACGTCCTAGCTCTTGTATTCTATGCTTTTTCCCCTTAGCCCTCCAAATATTTACTTCTCAAGTCTTTATCCACTTCCCTTTTTTGAAAGTTGCTGTTGAATCTAATCCCACTGCCCTTTCAGACAGTACATTATAGGTGGCTGGGTAGTGATGCAGAGTGACATCAACAGCATCAGTTTAATTCCTGCACTGGCTGAGGTTATCATGAAGGTCCCACCTTCACCTCGACTCTCACCTGAAGCATGATGACCCTCCGGTTAAACTCACCAGCAGTGATCTCCTTCTGTCTAATGAGAGAGCCCTTTGGTACGCTGGGACTATGGCAGCTTTACTGTTTTACATTCCAGACAATCATTAACCCACTGGCTTAGAAACATTTCTCCCCATTTCCCTTCTGCTTCCATTCCCAATTTCCTAAAATCCATGTCTTCTGATTAATGGTCATCAGGTCGCTGGCAGCAGTTTCTCTCTGTGTATCAAGCCTTTCATAACTTTGAACATCTCTTCAGTCTCCCCCTTCACCTTCTCTGCCACACAAAAACAGTTTCAGTCTTTGCATTTGACTTTAGAGAGAAATGGTGGTACAGTGGTAATATCACTAGGCTAATTCCCCAGGCTTGGGAGACTTGGATTAAAATCTTGTTATTATTAATAATTCATGGGATGAGAGCATCGCTGGCTGGGCAGCATCCCTAACTACACAGAGGGCAGCTAAGAGTCAACCACATTGCTGTGGGTCTGGAGTCGCGTGTAGTCCAGACCAGATGAAGATGGCAGTTTCCTTCCCTAAAGGACATCAGTGAACAAGGTGGGTTTTTCCCAGCAATCGACAATGGATTCATGGTCAACATTAGACTCCTAAATCCAGACATTTATAGAATTCAAATTCCCCCATCAGTCGTGGCAGGATTTGAACCTGCATCCGCAGAGCATTACCCGGGTTTCTGGATTAACAGCCCAGTGATAATACCACTAGGCTGTTGCCTCCCGGGCAGCAGTTGATGAAACGTAAATTCAATTAATTTTTTGTTAAACTTAGTTTCTCATCTTTCAGTTCCATCATCAATTGTTGCAAAAATTCATTTGATTCACTCATCCTGTCGGGATGGAAATCTGGCCGACACATGATTCCAGACCCACAACAACTTGGTCAGCTCCTAAGTATAAAGGGCACTGGGGATAGGGAACAAATAATACTTTGCCCACATCCCATGATGATATAATTTTTAAAAAAATTAAGTCCCTCCTCTCATGTATCATTTGAGTAAATCTGTATCTTCCCTATTGTTTCATATCCTTCCTGAATTGTGATGCCCGGAACTTGATATGTTAGTATGAAAGGTGCTGTAGAAACATGCTTTCATTTTGTATTCTATTGTCATTCAATTAACATTCCAGTTAAAGTGATTCAATCGCATTTCAGTTGCTGCATGAACATTGCTGTGATCCTTGACTGTTAATTGTTTTGGACTGGAGAATCTAATTGAGAGTTGCTAATGTATTGAATTTTTTCAGCTTAATGTACAGGATACGACTGTTAATCATTTGAACAGCGGGCAGACTCAGAATTCCTCCAGCGCAGTCGATCTCGATTTCCTGGAAGATGATATCCTTGGGCCATCTCCTGGTTCCAACTTGCAGAATTCTGACCAGCCGTGTGATATCTTGCAGCAGAGCTTGCAAGAGGCTAACATCACAGAGCAGTCTTTAGAAGAGGATGCTGATCTGGACATTGCCTCGCTCCATTTCCCTTCCTTGCAGCCGGTATCACAGGCAGCTGATGCCTCCCAGCTTTTCTCAACTAGCACTGATCTGATTGGTTTGCAGCAGCAGCCCACAGTCCTTGCCCAGCAGACTCTGATCCAGCAACAGACCATAGGCGGCCAAGTTGTGAACAAGGCCATCAACGTACAGCCCTTTTTGCAGCAAGTCGGACTGGGCAATGTGACCTTGCAGCCCGTCTCGAATCTCCAGGGGTTGCCAAACGGAAGCCCGTCCGGGGCATTGGGCATCGGGCAGATCCAAGTGGTTGGGCAGTTGTCGAACCAGTCGGTCATGACCATCAACCAGCCGGCACAGCAGATCATCACAAAGGCTGGGCAGCCTACCCAGGTGACCACCGTGCCAGTCGGGAGCTATATATCTTCGCCGGCCTCGGACCAGCAGCAAGTGGCCTTGAACTCTGCTGGGGTCTCACCGCCCAATGCTGGACTCGTGCTCCAGAAGAGCGCCCCTCCTGGAGCATTGAATGGAAACTCTCTCTTTGCTGGTACATCCATCGCTCAGGCAAATCAGACGCTGACGGTCAGGCCCACCATGAGCAATCCCATGACGCAGGCTCCACTCTCGGCCCAAAACGTCATCATTCAGAGGACCCCGACTCCGATCCAGCCAAAGCCAACGGGAGGAGTCATCCAGCACAAACTCTTTCAGATTAGCTCGAAGCCGTTTGCTTCCACCAATACAGCACTGACCATCCAGAATGAAACTTCACTGCAGCAGCAACAGCAACAACAGCAGCAGCAGCAGCAACAGCAACAACAACAAAAGGCCCAACAGAATGTGACTTTCATGGCAGGGAAGCCTGTGCAGAATGTGGTTTTCTCTGCCTCCGGGACTGGGTTCCCCCAGACTATCTCCTCCAATGTTTTCAAGCAACATCAGGCGCAGCAGCAAGCCTTGGGCAAATCCCTGAGTCTGCACCTGCAAGGTGGCAGCATTGTCATCCAGCCTCAGCATATGCAGCAGGCTATGCTTCAGAGTCAGAACCAGTTCCTCCTGCAAGGCCAACTGTCTGGTGCCTCAGCTGTTCCTCTTTCCCAACAGCTCTCTGCCTTGCAGGCAAATGTGGGCGGGCAGATACTGACTGCCCAGTCTGCTGGTGGTCAGGCGCCTGCGACCCACATCATCGCTAGCCAGGGTCCGGCCGGTCAGCTGATCACCAACCAGACCTTGCCGGCTCAGATTTTGACCAACCAGAACATCGCTGGACAGCTGAACTTGAGCCAGGTAATAGCAGCCCAGAATGCTCATGGAGCAACCCATATCTTGTCCGCTCCCATCCAGCTGCAGCCTGGCCCCGTGGGTCAGTCCGCAGTCTTCCAGATGCCAGTGTCTTTAGCGAATAGCCTGAACCCTCAGACATCAGCACCTGTCCAGGCAACCCTGGCTGGTGGTGCCATCAACCAGCAGAGCCAGTCAGCTGTCGTACAGGGAGTGACACTGCCCAACCAGGTCACCATGCTGAACAGCGGAGAGAGTCTCGGACAGGCAGTGAGCATCCAACAGCCGGCCAGCAACGCCCAGGGCTCCAGCGTCATCCAGCAGCAAGCGGGACCTGGCCCTGGGTTAATGGCTCTTGGGAATGGGCAGCCCTCGTTGCTGACTGTCCAGACTGCCATAGCATCTCCAGCTCAGCCATCTCAACAGCAGCAACCTGTCCAGGCGCAGTTAGCCTCAGCCCCTCAGTCCAGTAGCAGCAGTATGGTGCAAACGCCTGGGAAAATTATTATCAGCCAGCAAGGATCTGCGGGAGTCATCAGCCAAGATGCAGCTGACATGTTCTTCCAGCAGGTAAGGTTAAAAGGCTGTGATATTTCAATGCAGCTTTTTTTTTATTCACTCACAGGATGTCAGCATCACTGGCTAGGCCAGCATTTATTACCCGTTCCTATTTGGCCAGAGGGCAGTTTGGAGTCAACCCCATTGCTCTGGGTGTGGAGTCACATGTAGGTTAGACCAGGCAAGGATGGCAGCTTCCTTCTCTAAAAGGCATTAGTGAACCAGCTGGGTTTTTCCAACAACCACAACAGTTTCACAGTCATCATTAGACTCCTAAATTTATCAAAATTCAAATTCCACCATCTGCGGTGGCAGGATTCGAACCAGAGTTCCCAGAAAATTACCAGGCTCTCGGAATAATAATCTAGCAAATGATTCCACGAGGCCATCGGCTCCCCTTTAAAGATTCAAGGCCTGCCTCCTTTCTCCTGCGGTTTGCTTTCCTCGCGTGCTCCTCCACTGGGGGAATCTGGTTCAGCAGAAATGAGCCACTCTGCGGAGCTTTGGCACAAAGTGATGTGATGGCAGGGTCTGACTGACTGCCTGTGGCATCGCAGTTGTGACCACTCCACATGTGCACAGTCACAGCTGCATTGCTGAAATCACACCCCGGATCCCAGCCGGGACACGCTGTCAGTCTCCTCCAGGTAATCTGGCTGAGAGCTCAGAAGCTAGAAATCTAACTCGAGACTTTGGAAACTCTTACAGTCCTGATGTCAAATGAAGCCATGCATTCAGCAGCTAAGCGTGAGGAACATATGTTGGGTGGAATGTTAATCACTCTTGTTTGACGCTCCTTGTCTGAGGAGAGGGAAAAAAAATTACACCCACCTCTCTCAGCTCCTAAATAGTAATAATTGTGCCAGAACGTATGTACTGAAGGAAGTCATTCAAGTCTTTCCATTAGATCATGGCTAAACAAAAAGTCAGTAGAGAATCTCCAAAGTAAGCTGCTGAGCCAAAGCACGGGGGAATTAGAAATGAGCCTAATTGCAAGTTGTGGTTCTGTGCTTTCTTTTGCAGGAGATTGTTTGTCCTGTCTTTTCTGAAATGAATGAGCTCCGAGGCACGTTTCCACTACAGTCTCTGTTTGTCTCCTCTGAGCCCCAGCTCATCAGCCTTCTCATCTGGTCACCTGACTTTTTGTCACAGCCATGATTGAGGGAGGTTTAAGTTAAAGCTGTCATGTTTCTCCTGACTCATGGTGGTAGGCCTTAATCAGTAACTCACCCATGTGAGTGTCGGGGTTTGAGCGGCATCAGGTCCAAACCTGATCTCTCTCCTCCCAGGGGTCACTGCTTCGGGGTTCCAGTAACAAACATTATGACAGGTGCAGCAATGCAGGTCACTTCTCCACAATCTCAGGTTTAAACTGACCCTCTACATTTGTGATCTTCAGAGGGCAAGAGTTTGTGTTTCTCACTGTGTGTGTGTGTGTGTGTGTGTGTGTGTGTGTGTGTGTGTGTGTGTGTGTGTGTGTGTGTGTGTACGCAATGTGCCAATTTTGGACTGGGATGGACAAAGTCAGAAGTCACATGACACCAAGTTATAGTTCCAACAGATTTATTTGAAATCACAAGTTTTCAGAGCGGTGTTGTCTATGCGTGTGTTTAGAAGTGCTTTCTGACATCGCCCCTGAACAATCAAATTCTAGTTGTAAAGTTGCACCTCCTTGTTCTGGATTCCCCCAAATTAAAGCACACCATTTCTCTCTCTTTACCATTTAATTATCTCTAACCCCTCAATTAGATCATGTCTTGACTTGTCTAAATTTGAGCAGAAGAACCAAGGATAATAGAGCTTATTCTTATGATTTAACCCTTTGGGTCCCAGTGACATTCTGATAAGTCTGCCCTGTACTCTCCTTCCACTGTTAGTATCTTTTCCCTAAAGTGTGGTGCCTGGAACTGAATGCAGTTACTCTAGGACAGTGAACAGCTGAAGCACCACTTCCCTTTATGTTCCGTGTTGTTTGAAATAAAGGCCAATCTATCATTAGCCCAGTGGAGCTATTAGATTTACATTTCTAATATCATATAATTTCCAGCAACCAACAGTTGACGGTGTTTATACTGTCAGTCCTGCCAGAACTGACTAGGATCGAAATTCTTTTTATCCTCCCACTGCCACTCATCCTGAAAATCAATCCAAGGTACTCTGGGCTATAGCTTCATTGTGAGCTTTGTCCAACCACCATAAGATGCGCTTGTCTCATGTCCTGATGTTCCCTGAGCTGCAGGACCCAGAGACCTCGGTGGTTAGTCAGCGGTGAGACTGGAGACTAAGGGAATGGTTGACTTTTCCAACTGAACCCTCAGAAAGCAGTAGTGCTTATAGCAGAGAGTGTAGATTATAGAACAGGTGGAACTACACAGTATAGATAAATTTATTAATGAAACACAAACTGTGCAGCAAAGCTAAAAAGGCAGATACCAACCAACATGCGAATCTAACAGGAGGGGCATGGATAGGATAAATAGACAAAGCCTTTGCCCTGGGGTCGAGGAATCCAGAACTAGAGGGTATAGGTTTAGGGTGAGAGGGGAAAGATATAAAAGAGACCTAAGGGGCAACTTATTCACACAGAGGGTGGTACGTGTATGGAATGAGCTGCCAGAGGAAGTGGTGGAGGCTGGTATAATTACAGCATTTAAAAGGCATTTGGATGGGTATATGAATAGGAAGGGTTTGGAGGGATATGGGCCGGGTGCGGGACTAGATTGGGTTGGGATATCTGGCCAGCATGGACGGGTTGGACCGAAGGGTCTGTTTCCATGCTGTACGTCTCTATGACTCTCCATAAATGACTGCCAACTGTATTTCAACAGGAAATTGCATTGATGGAGATCCTTTCAGGTCCCAAGATACTTCTTGCAAATGATTGTCAAACAAAATCTAATACTGAGTCATAGAGCCAAACAGCTTGGCAACTGGCCCTTCGGTCCAACTCATCCATACCAACCAGATATCCTAATCTATTCAAGTCCCATTTGCCAGCACTTGGCCTATATCCCTCTAAACCATTCCTATTCATATACCCATCCAGATGCCTTTTAAATATTTCAATTGTACCAGCTTTCACCACTTCCTCTGGCAGCTCATTCCATACACGTACCACCCTCTGTTGTGAAAAAGTTACCCCTCGGGTCCTTTATAAATCTTGCTCCTCTCACCTTAAACCTATGCCCTCGAGTTTTGGATTCCCTCACCCTGGGGAAAAGATCTTGTCTATTTACCCCATCCATGCCCCTCATAGTTATATAAACCTCTCTAATGTCACCCCTCAGCCTCCAATGCTCCAAGGAAAACAGCCCCAGCCCATTCAGCCTCTCCCTGTAGCTGAAACCCTCCAACCCTGGCAGCATCCTTGTAAGTCTTTACTGAACCCTTTCAAGTTTCACAACATCCTTCCTAAAGCAGGGAGACCAGAACTGCATGCAGTATTCCAGTAATGGCCTAACCAATGTCCTGTACAGCTGCAACATGACCTCCCAACTTCTATGCTCCCATGTGAGAGATGATAATTGGTGACCAAAAGCTTGGTCAAAGAAAGCGACTTTAAGAAGCATCTTAAAAGAGGAGAAAGAAGGAAGGCTGGATGGATTGCCAGTGGTGATGTGATTGAAATGGAAGATGTGAAAGAAGCCAGAATTGGAAAAGAGGGCTTTAGGAGGTCACTTAGTCCTGGGAAGGGCATTTCCCAGGGCAGCTCCGCAACTGCAGGTCTCATACTTCCACTGTGTTTTATAATTTTGCATCACCTGTTTTTTTTTGAAGTATTTTGCTTCACCCCTCCACCAAGTCCCTGAAGTTCAGCTCTCGCTATTGGTGCGGCGTGTGCTGATAACTTTGTCTTGAACGTTGCAGCAGGAACAGAAACAGCAGCAGCTTTACCAGGCGGCTCTGAAACTCCAACAGGAAAAAGGCCTGAACCAGCAGTCCCCTCACAGCTTAGCACCGACTGCCACCACGAGCAGCGTCCCTGCCTCGGTTATCGTCAGCAGTAGCATGGGGCTGGCACCGGCCACGCCTGCGGGACACGCGGACTCCAAAGGACAAACAGTGTTGCCCTCGCTGCCGAACACTCCGTTCCAGCAGATACGGGCTGGACAGGTAGTCCCCCGTCCTCCTCCCAATCTCTCGCTCTCTGACGCTTCTACTAACACGGCTCTTGCTTTGAGTTTGACGGGTCACGGTTGGCGCTATCTGCACAATATTCTCAAAATAACGTTGGGACAAACTTTTTCTCGTAATAAAACTAAGAACTGGTGCTGGAGATCTGAAACAAAAACAGGAATTGCTGGAGGAGCTCTGGTAGCATCTGTGGGGAGAAAAACAGAGTTAACATTTCAGGCCTCGTGACTCTTCTTCATTCTATTCCAATCACTGGTTCGATCCCAACTTGGAGTATTGTGTCCATTCCTGAGTTCCAGAATATAGCAAGGTTAAGAGTCCTGGTGAAGGTGCAAAGGAGATTTACTAGAATGTCCACACAGATGAGGGACTAGAGAATCTGTGATTGTTCTCTTCAGAGCAGAGGGGAATTAAGGAAGCTTTAAGAGTTGTACAAAATATTATGTTATTGGCAGAAAGGGAGAAATTATTTCAGATAATTGAAGGGACGGTAACCAAGGGAAGACTTGAAAGTAGGAGCAAATTGCTGCTGGAATCTGCACAGAAAACAAAAAATGCTGGAAATCACAGCGGGTCAGGCAGCATCCATGGAGAGAGAACAAGCTAATGTTTCGAGTCTAGATGACTTCATCAGAGCTGACATGAGATGTGGAGGGGCCAACAGTTATATAATAGTGGGGGTTTGGGGTGGAGTGCTGGGGAAGAGAGGCTGCTGATAGTGTAGGAAGACTTGAAAGTAATTGACAAAGGAATCAGAGGTGAGATGGAAACATACTTCCACTCATTGAGTTATTGTGATCCGAAACATGCTGCACGAATGGGTGGGTGGAAACTTTCAGTAATAACTTTCAGAAGTGAACTGGGTAAAGACCTGCAAAGCAGAAATTTTTGCAGTAAGAGGAAAGAGCTGGGAAGTGGGACCAGTTGGATTTTGTTTGAAAAAGCTAGTGCGGTCATGCTCAGCTATTGAGACAAGGTGATTGAGTGAGCTGAGGAGGGGTGTAAGTCAGTTGAAATAGAGCAGAAGTGCCAGCATGTGTCACTCAGGTCATTAGGCATATTCAGCGGAGAAACAGGCCAATGAAAATTGGTGATAATTTGAGCAATGCATCCTAATGAGTCTCTGACTTTTACTTCTGGTTTTGATGGTTTAAAACAGGCTCTCTCCAAGAAAGGCAGGATAGTGAGTTCTGAGCAAGTAGCAGCTTTCTCTGTTTCAGGTCTCCGATTTCTTGGGATTGGGGATAACTCTGAATTGTCACACGCACCAAGGCCATTTGTCAGTCTTGCCCCAGACTTCTGTTTAAATGTGCAGCCAGCAATTTTTGACTGAATCCCGTCAAAACTCGTATGTGTGCGTGGCCTGTAACAGACTGGTGTACCTCAACCTCTCCAAACGGGCTTCCTTTACTTGCCCTTCCTTCTGCCTCAAAGCTGCTGTTTACTGTTCCTTCTACCTTGTGTCTGTTTAACTTTTTTTTTCACATTTACTTGTGTCTAAGGAAGGTTCATGTTGTGTCATGTCAGTATCTGATTTTCATAATAGTACTGAGAGATCACTGCTTAGCCAGAGTCCACACCTCAGTCGTACAATACTGCAAGACAAAACAGTCAGTGTTACTTTCTGCCAGAGAATTTGCAGAGAGTGCAATCTCAGCAGGTGGGGTAACAGTTTAAGAGTTTAGAAGCTGCTGAAGAGATTTAACAGCATGGTTCCAGGCAGGGGAACTTCAGATACATGGTTGAATTTCAGAAACTGGAGTTGTTGTTCTTAGAGCAAAGACATAGTTGGAAGGTTTGACAGAAATGTCAGTATAGCTAGAATGAAGCTCCCCCTGCACTGTTACTATCTACCCCCATGCTGTCTCTGTCCTAGGAGTTTTTGGGGACAGTGTAGAAAGAGCTTTACTTTGTATCTAACCTTGCCCTGTCCAGGGATTATTTGATGGGGACATTATCAAGGGAGCTTTATTTTCAGTTTAAAAGAGTAGAGGAAGCTTTACTCTGTACCTAATCCTGTGTTATCCCTGTCTTGCAAGTGTTTGATGGGGGACAATGTAGAGAGAGCTTTACTCTATCTAACCCCGTGCTGCCCCTGTCCTGGGAGTGTTTGATGGGGGACAGTAGAAAGGGAGTTTTACTCTGTATCTGACCCCATGTTGCCCCTGTCCTGGCTGTGTGCTGATACTGGGTGCTTAAAATTGGACCTAATTTATTCCTGCATGACGTCATCCACCTTGATCAGCCTCTGAAAATTTACAGGGTTTTTTTGTTTTGGATGAGAAATTTGTTCTTAAACAAATTATCAGTTGAGATTATAGGTACTGCTTATGACTAAGTGGGTGTTACCGCGGATGACCGACTCAACATGGACGTATACTATAAACCGACTGACTCTGACACCTACCTAGATTACAACTCTTCCCACCCTGCCCCATGTAAAAACGCCATCCCATATTCCCAATTCCTTCGCCTTCGCCGCATCTGCTCCCAGGAGGACCAATTCCAATACCGGACAACCCAGATGGCCTCCTTCTTCAAAAACCGCAATTTCCCCCCTGACGTGGTTGACGATGCTCTCCACCGCATCTCCTCCACTCCCCGCTCCTCCGCCCTTGAAACCCGCCCTCCAATTGCCACCAGGACAGAACCCCACTGATCCTCACCCTACCACCCCACCAACCTCCAGATACATCGGATTATCCTTCGTCATTTCCGCCACCTCCAAACGGACCCCACCACCAAGGATATATTTCCCTCCCCACCCCTATCAGGGTTCCGGAAAGATCACTCCCTCCGCGACTCCCTTGTCAGATCCAACCCCCCACCAACCCAACCTCCACTCCCAGCACCTTCCCCTGCAACCGCAAAAAATGCAAAACTTGCGCCCATACCTTCCCTCCAAGGCCCCAAGGGATCCTTCAAAATCCATCAGAAATTCACCTGCACCTCCACACACATCATTTACTGCACCCGATGTGGCCTCCTATACATTGTGGACACAGGCCGCCTACTTGCGGAACATTTCAGAGAACACCTCTGGGACACCCGGACCAACCAACCCAACCGCCTCGTGGTTGAACACTTTAACTCCCCCTCCCACTCCGCCAAGGCCATGCAAGTCCTTGGCCTCCTCCATCGCCAGACCATGGCAACATGACGCCTGGATGAATGCAGATTTCTCCAGCTTCCTCATTTCCCCTCCCCCCACCTTGTCTCAGTCCCAATCCTCAGACTCAGCGCCGCCTCCTTGACCTGCAATCTTCTTCCCGACCTCTCCGGCCTATCACCCTCACCTTAACCTCCTTCCACCTGTCGCATTCCCAACGCCCCTTCCCCAAGTCCCTCCTCCCTACCTTTTATCTTAGCCTGCTTGGCACACCCTCCTCATTCCTGAAGAAGGGCCTATGCCTGAAATGTCGATTCTCCTTCTCCTTTGATGCTGCCTGACCTGCTGCGCTTTTCCAGCAACACATTTTTAAGCAAAAGTTAAATTTCAAATGACGACTGCTTTGGATCAAAATAGCAAGCTCTGTTTCTCCTATCAATTTCCTTCATCAAATTATTTTACCTTGAGAATGGACTAATAACCTAAATCCCAATGAAATCCTGCAGGGACCGAACGTAGGAGTATGGAAGTTTGCACCATTTTGTATTTTTGTTTGGTTCATTCAGCAGATGGCCACGGGACAGCAAAAGACAACCTTGCAGCAGCTCCCGGTTACTTCACAGTCACCTCTACCTCAAACGCCACAGAATGACAGCCAGCTCCATCTACAGATGCAGTCGCCACACCAAATGCAGTCTCCCCATCAGATGCAATCACCGCACCAGTCACGTCCACCCTCACAGCCTCAGCCTTTGTCGAGACCTCCCTCCCGCCCTCAGTCACGTCCGTCCTCTCAGCCCCAGGTGCTGTCCAGGCCACCGTCGGAGCCCCTTTCCCGCTCTTGCACGCCATCCCAGCTGCCCCTTCAGCCCCTGTATGTGATTCAGACCCAGGTCCAGTCATCCCCGCACGGTGCCCCCCAGGGGCAGCACCCGATGAGGCCTCCGTCACAGCCTCATGTGCAGGTTCAGTTCCAGAACCCCCCTCAGCCTGAACCCCAGCCCCAGTCTCAAGCCCAGCTGACATCTCCCACCCAGATACATCTTCAGGTCCAGCCCACCCCTCAGGTCCAGAGCCAGGCTGAGGTGCAGACCCCATCCCACCTCTTGCACCCGTCCACAGCTCCGAGCCAAGTCCCGAGCGAGCATCATCCAACGCAGTCTCAGTCACAGCACGTCCAGCTCCAGCTGCACTGCCAGTCCCAAGCGCAGGCCCCTCTGCAGCCCGTCTACCAGACGCTGCATCTCACAACGGAGCAGCAGAACCGGTTCCAGATGGTTACGAGCCAACTTCAATCCATGTCTTCGATTCCCAACCCCACCGACCAGCATAAACACATCATGGAGAAGCTGCAGCAGGTGAGTACTTTTTCCATTTTCCTTTCATCGGGAAGGTGTGGAGATGGGGTGTGGCTGAAGGCCTGCATTCCAAAGTGACTGGACCCACTGGGATTGAGACAAGTCGGGGAGGAGGTTTGGAAGACTGATTGATTTAATCTAGAAGGAGTGTTTGGGTTGTTGCTACACTTGGACCTTTGAAACTGCTGGGGAAGGTGAAGACTGAGGAAGGTGAGAAGCTTTATTTACATGGATCTGGTAAATCTAACTTGCACAGGAATGCAATTACATGGAGCCTCGTCAGAACAGATTTCTTCCTTTCCCACTCCACACTTCCTGAGTTGGTTTGCTTCCTCCCTTGATGATATTGACTGCCTATTGGGATAATGTTCTCTGGACACTGGTTCACCACCCCTCCTGAATTTCTCCTCCTCTCTCCTTTCCACTTCCCCTCCCAGCTTTGTTGAATGAGCACAGTAGGGTGAAATGAAGTAGACTCTTTGAAGCTTACAGCACGGAAACAGACCCTTCGGTCCAACTCGTCCACATCAACCAGGTGTCCCAAACTTAACTAGTCCCATATCCAGCATTTGTTCCGTATTCCTCAAAACCTTTTCTGTTAATACAACCATCCAGTTGCCTTTTAAATGTTGTAATTGTACCAGCCTCCACCACTACATGTGGCAGCTCATTCCATACACACACCACACTCTGCGTGAAAACATTGCCCCTTGGGTCCCTTTTAAATCTTTCCCCTCTCAACTTAAACCTATGCCCTTCAGTTTTGGATTCCCCTACAATGGGGGAAAGACTTTGGCTATTTATCTTATCTATTCCCCTCATGATTTTATAAATCTCTGTAAAGTCTCCCCTCAGTCTACAACGCTCCAGGAGCTGGGAAATGTGGATTGGACACAGTTATTTGAAGGGAAGTCCACATTTGAGATGTGGGAGGCTTTCAAAGAAACGTTAAAGATAGTGCAGGATAGGCATGTCCCGTTGAAGGCAAAGGATAGGAAGGGCAAGATTCATGAACAGTGGATGACAGGAGAAATTGTACGACTAGCCAAGAGGAAAAGGGAAGTGTACATAAGGTCTAGGCAGCTGAGAACAGAACGGGCCCTGGAGGAATATCGGAAGGGTAGGAAAAATCTTAAACAAGGAATCAAGCGGGCTAAAAGGGGTCATGAAATAGCTTTAGCTAGCAGAATTAAGGAAAATCCCAAAGCATTTTATTCTTATATAAGAAGCAAGCAAGAGTAAGGATTGGTCCACTAAAAGATAATGAAGGCAGGCTGTGTGCCGAACCTGAGAGAATGGGTGAGATTCTGAATGATTACTTTGCATCAGTGTTTACTGAGGAGAGTAACATAATGAATCTTGAGATTAGAGATAGAAGTTTGATTAGCCTGGATCACGTTGGCATAAGTAGGGAAGATGTGTTGGGTATGTTAGAGGTTATTAAGGTGGACAAATCCCCAGGACCGGATGGGATCTATCCCAGGTTGCTGAAGGAGGCGAGAGAGGAAATAGCTGGGGATCTGACATATATCTTAAATACAGGTGATGTGCCGGAGGATTGGGAGGTTGCTCATGTTGACCCCCCTGTACAAGAATTGTAATCGGGATATTCCAGGTAACTACAGACCAGTAAGGCTGACGTCGGTGGTGGGGAAGTTGCTGGAGAGGGTACTGAGAGATAGGATCTATTTATATTTGGAAAGGAATGAGCTTATTGGTGATGGGCAACATGGTTTTGTGCAGGGGAGATCGTACCTTACCAATTTGATCGAGTTCTTCGAGGAAGTGACCAAGTTGTTAGATGAAGGAAGGGCTGTTGATGTCATATACATGGACTTTAGTAAGGTGTTTGAGAAGGTTCCCCATTATAGACTGATGGAGAAAGTGAAGCCACATGGTGTGCAGGGTGTTCTAGCTAGGTGGATAAAGAACTGGTTGAGCAACAGGAGATAGAGAGTAGTAGTTGAAGGGAGTTTCTCGAAGTGGAGAAAGGTGACCAGTGGTGTTCCACTGGGGTCAGTATTGGGGCCATTGTTGTTTGTAATATACATAAATGATCTAGAAGAGGGCACTGTTGGTATGGTCAGCAAGTTTGCAGATGACATGAAGATTGGTGGAGTGGCAGAAAGCATAAGGGACTGTCAGAGAATACAGGAGGATATAGATAGACTGGAGAGTTGGGTGGAAAAGTGGCAGATGGCTTTCAATCCAGGCACTGTGAAGTGGTGCATTTAGGCAAGTCTAATTCTGGAGTGAATTATACAATGAATGGAAGAGCCTTGGGAAAAGTTGATGGGCAAAGAGATTGGGAGTGCAGGTCCATTGTATTCTGAAGGTTGCTGCACAGATGGATAGAGTGGTCAAGAAGGCATATAGTATGCTTGCCTTCATCGGATGGGGTATTGAGTATAAGAGCTGGTAAGTCATGTTAAAATTGTACAAGACATTGGTTCGGCTGCATTTGGAATACTGTGTACAGTTCTGGTCGCCACATTACCAAAAGGATGTGGACGCTGTGGAGGGTGCAGAGAAGGTTTACGAGGATGTTGCCTGGTATGGAAGGTAGCTATGAAGAGAGGTTGAGTAGGTTAGGTTTATTTTCATTAGAAAAAAGGAGATTGAGGGGGGGGACCCGAGTGAGGTTTACAAAACCTTCAAGGGTGTAGACAGGGTGGATAGAGACAAGCTTTTTCCCAGGGTGAAGGATTCAATAACAAGAGGTCATGCTTTCAAGGTGAGAAGTGGAAAGTTTAAGGGGGATACACACGGTAAGTACTTCACACAGAGGGTGGTGGGCATCTGGAACGTGTTGCCAGCAGAGGTGGTCGAGGCAGGCACGGTAGATTCATTTAAGGTGCGTCTGGACAGTTGTATGAGTAGGTGGGGAGCAAAGGGATACAGATGCTTAAGAATTGACCGACAGGTTTAGACAGTACATTTGGATCGGCTCAGGCTTGAAGGGCCTGTTCCTGGGTTGTAAATTTTCTTTGTTCTTTGTTCTCTATTCGACCTCTCCTAATAACTGAAACCCTCCAACCCTGACAACATCTTTGTAAATTTTTTTTGCTCCATTTCTATTAAGAAGGCTCCTGATTTTAACTAACATGGATCTAGGAGAAAGTGAGGACTGCAGATGCTGGAGAGTCAGAGTCAAAAAAGGTGGCATTGGAAAAGCACAGCAGGTCAGACAGCATCCAAGGAGCAGGAGAGTCCATGTTTTGCAAATAAGCCCTTCATTGTTCCTGATGAAGAGTTTATGTCTGAAATGTTGACTGTCTTGCTCCTCTGATCTGCCTGACCTGCTGTGCTTTTCCAGCACCACCCATTTCAACTGACTAACAAGGATCTGTTGGGCCATCTTGTCTGAGAGTCGATACAGACCAACGTCGGATCAGAGACATAACGTTCGTCTTTTTTTTTCAACAGATGCAGCATAACATAATTCTACAAGCCAAACAGTCTGCAGCGAACCAGACTGTGAGTGGGCTTGGCCCACTGAGCAATCAGGCACCCACCATGCTAATCAGCAGCCAGGTGCAGTCTCCCAGTGTGCCAGCTCAGGTACATACCACCTCAGCCAGTATGAAATCCCAGCCTCATGGGGGAGGTCAAGCAGCCCTAGCAACACTTCTTCAACAGACATCTGTCCTTGTGAAGACATCTTCAGCAGGTACAGCTACCAAATTCATTTAATTACAGTCATTCTCTACTGAGTACTGTCCTTTTTCCCCAATTCGCTGTCTGTGTTAATATTTACATTTTTATAGCACCTTTCACAACTTCTGGGTACTCCCAAAGATCTTTCAAGTCAGTGAAGGTTTTTTTGGCTTGTAGCCACTGTTGTAAAGTAAGAAACCTGGCAGCCAAATTACATACCGCAAGCTCCCACAAATAGCATTGAGGGGATGCGAAAATAACGTATTTTTTCAATGTGAAGAAGTAATATTGCTGAGGACACTGGTAGCTCGTCTGATGTTCACCAGATTTATGTTATGGGATCTTCTGCATCCACTTGAGGGGGGAAGGTGGGTAACTTTGGTTAATGTCCCATCCAGAAGTTGGCACCACCACCACCAATGCAACACTCCTTAGGTATTACACCGGGAGTGGCAAACCTGAGGAGTGGGATTTGAATCAACAACCATCTGACTTTTCCCTTGGTGTAAGCTGTGGCTTAGAACCCAAGAGAAGCAATGCTGAGTGTCACAAATGCAGGTTGTGCTTCCTGATGTTTCATTGTGTCACCTGGTAGAAAATTCTGTGAACACAGTAAACTGAAGTTGATGCTGCTCCGGTATTTAATGGTCCAATGAATTGCTTCATTAGTAGAGACAAGTTTACTCCTATACCTCATTAAACATAATCCTTCTCATTGTGTCAGGTACCACGACCACAACAAGGTCTCCAGACAGCAAAGTCATCTCGGGGGGAGTACCTGGAGGCACCTGCCACATCCAGCAGGGAGCAGCGGTCCCTATACAGATGAAACCTCTTGCACAGCACCAGATTCAACCAGCTCTGCAGGTAGCAATTGTAGCTTTCATATCTACTACAACAAACCTGTTTTCAACTTGCAACTTTTCCAATTGAGAAGTACCTAAATGGTTTGCTTGACAAATTCTCTTGGCATGGTGACAGGTGTGAGTGTGAACAGTAAATTATACTTTGCATTGGTTTGACCGTAGAGGATAGAAGTATACCTGGAGAAACTAAATAAGAAAATGGATAGGAAAAAGGAACTTGAGAAAAGTCCAGGGGAGTGGCACTGAGCAAATTGTTGGAGTTGTGGGCTCACAGGGACTTCGTCCTCGGATCATGAAAGAAATGCATTTAATTTGATTGTTTGTTTTACTTTCCAAATTTGCCAGATTCGAGGAACGTACTATTAGATTGTAGACCAGCAAACATAATGGCTTTATTCAAAAAGGAACAAAAACCAAAAGTAGGAAATTACAGGCCAGCTATTGCGACATCTGTCAAAGGGAAAATACCAGAAGCTGCTTTTAAGCACACTGTAGCAGGCCATTAGAAAACAATGAAGGTGGTCATGGCAGCATCAGCATGCTCTAGTGAAAGCAATATTTTGCTGAACCATTTTATTGGAATTACTTGATTTAAAAAAGATAAAGGAGTACAGGTAGATGTACTATATTTAGATTTCAGAAAGTATTTGATAAGGTGCTTCGTCAAAGAATATTGCAGGAAATCAAAGCTCAGGTAAAGGGAAACATATTTGTACAAGTAGAAAGTTGGCTGGCTAACATAAACCAAAGTGGGTATAAGGGGATCATTTTCTGGATGATAAGATGTGAACAGTGACCACAAGACACAGGAGCAGTAGGCCATTAACCCATCTGTCATCCAGTGAGATCACAGCTGATCTAATAATCCTCAACTCCCACTTTCCTGCCTTTTTGCCATTACCTTAATGATTAAAAATCTATCTCCACCTTGAATGCTTAATGATTGAGCCTGTACAGTTCTTTGTAGTAAAGAACTCCACAGATTCAGTGCTCCCTGAGAGAAGAAATTCCTCCACATCTAAGTGGTGGAGTAGAAGGACCAGTGCAGGGGTTTAACCTTTTCACAGTCTATTTGAATAACTTGGATGAAGGAACCAAAGCTATGGTTTCTAATTTGCCAATGACGTAATGATCAATTGGAAAATAAGTTGTGAAGAGATTAGGAAGCTACAAAGTGATACCCATCGTTTGAATGAGTGGACCAGAATCATAGAATCCCTACAGTGTGGAAGCAGGCCATTTGGTCCATCGAGTCCACACTGTTCCTCCGAACAGCATCCCACCAAGATTCACACCCCACCCCCACCACACCCTCTTCCTGTAACCGTGCATTTCCCATGGCTAAACCACTTAACCTGCACATTTTGGATTGTGGAAGGAAACAGGAGCACCGGGAGGAAGCCTGCACAGACACGGAGAAAATGTGCAAACTCCACACAGACAGTCACCTGAGTGTGGAATCGAACCTCGGTCCCTGGCGCTAAGGCAGCAGTGCTAAGATCTGGCAAATGAACTCAAATGTGAGAAACTCTGAAATGTCCATCTGGACATAAATAAAATAAAAATTACCTAAGTGGTGAGAGATTGCAGAGCTCTGATGTGCAGAAGGATCTGAATGTCATAGTGCATAAATCGTAAAACATTAATGTGCAGCTTCAGCATGTCGTTAGGAAAACTAATATTATAATTTATCCCAAGGGGTACTAAGTACAAAAATAGGAAGTTATGCTTCAGTTATTCACAGCAATAGTAAGTCCACATCTGCAGTACTGTGTGTAATAAAGGATCTAAATGCAGTGAAGGGAGTTCAGGAAATGGTTTACGAGACTAATGACTGGATTGGCCGTGCTGTCTTATAAGGATAGTTTGGACAGGCTAGATTTGAATCTGCTAGCATTTAGAAGAGAAAGAAGCAACTTGATCTAAACATGCAAGATCTTGAGTGGTCTTGACATTGTAAATGTGGAGCGGCACAGTGGCTTAGTGGTTAGCACTGCTGCCTCACAGCGCCAGAGACCCGGGTTCAATTCCCACCTCAGGTGACTTTCTGTGTGGAGTTTGCACATTCTCCCCGTGTCTGCGTGGGTTTCCTCCCACAGTCCAAAAATGTGCAGGTTAAGTGGATTGGTCAAGCTAAATTACCCATAGTGTTAGGTGAAGGGGTAAATGTAGGAGAATGGGTTGCGCTTCGGTGGGTCAGTGTGGACTTGTTGGGCCGAAGGGCCTGTTTCCACACTGTAAGTAAGTAATCTAACGATGTTTCCACTTGGGCGAATCTGGAACTAGGGATCAAAAATAACTTTAAAAATCAAGTATTGCCCATTTAAAGCAGAGATGAGACAAAATGTTTTCTGAGGTTCATGAGTCTTTTCTTCCACCAGAGAGTTCCAGAGTCTTTTAATATTTTTAAGGCAGTGGTAGATGGTTTCTCATTAAGCAAGAGTTGAAGCATTATCGGGATAGACAGGAACGCAGTTTAGATCAGCTGCAATCCTAGTAAATGCTGGAGTAGAATCAAGGGGGTGAATGACCCTCTCTCTATCTGTCTGTCTTTCTCACTCTCTCCCCCTCCATATTCCCCTGACTGTTCCTATAAACTGTGTTGACCTACTGATGGATTAATTGTTCTTGGCTTTTCACAGACTAAACCTGGAGTAATCAGTTCAATTTCTGGTCTGAATATGAACTTGACCAAAGGACCTATCCAAATCCAGCTTCTTGGTAAAGGACTAACACAGTTAATGCCAGCGACCTCTGTCCCAGCACATCAGGTACGTAGGAAGATCAGCAAAACAGCTGACTTAGCCTTTCCAACAGGAATGGGCAATTGCTTCTGACCATGCTTGTTCTCTTCAGCAGTAGATAGCAAGACCTTCTAGGATTGTGGTAAAGGCCATCCCTTTTTACATTATGGGCTATATCTCTTCTTGCTTCTTTCGTGCGATGTAGTCCACTGTGGCTCACCCAGCATTTGTTGTCCCTAATTGCCCTTGAGAAGGTGAGGAGTTGTTGTTTTGAACCAGTGCATCTCTGTGGTGTCAGTATGTAGATCCTGATCCAATGACCATGAAAGGAAAGTGATAAACAGGAGATCCCTGATTTATAAACATCTGGCTTATGAACACTAGCTCCATTTAAGGATATATTTTTACAAACCCGACATACGGAGTGTTTCCTGCACTTTCGGACGACTGCTTCACGTTGCCCCACATTGTGTCCTGACTTCCATGCAAGTTGACTCGGGAGCAAAACCTGTTCACAAGTCGTTTTGTGCACATTGCAAGGGGGCTACCTGTGGTTGTCAACCAGCATTGTGTGTGGGGAGCTTGGAGAGGAATCTGCAAGGGGTGGTGTTCCTATACATCTCCTTCATTTCCCCTTCTAAGTGACAGTGGGTGTGCGTTTGGAAGGTGCTGTCTGAGGAGCCTTAGGAAGTCGCTGCAGTGCACCTTGTAGATGGTACACACTGCTGCTACTGTGCGTTGGGTGGTAGAGGGAGGGGATATTGAAGGTGGTGGATAAGATGTCACTCAGGCAGGCTGCTTCAATCTGGAGGAGCTGAGTATTGCAAAGTGACCAAGTTCAATCAATCTCATACCTACCGTCCTGATAGCGACTTGATGCAAGGTGAATGGCATTATTTTAACCAAATTACAGCAAGCAGTTTCAATCAGTGTGTTCAAAAAGCAGACCCAGGTAAAAGGTAAGGAAAGCTTCCAGCAGTGTGAAGTGCTTTGGAACCCGATGGGTCTAAAGTCAGTGGTTCCTCCAGAGGACACATGAACAGCTCATGCTCTCTGAATTTGCTGCTTCTACTGACATCCAATATTTCCAGTTGATCTCCCTCATTTTTCCCACATCAGCTTTCCTTTGGTGTGATTATTGGAAATATATCTGTACTCAAGTGTTTCTTACTCCTGATATATTTCACAGATGGATAATAAATTGGGAGGATCGAAGGTGCCAGTGTCCCTGAAACCAACAAAGGAAGCTGTGTAAGTGACTCCTCCAATCCAAGAATTGTAGCTCATCTGCAGAAATCGCCAATTCCCTCTCCATCCCCTCTTTATTCTTCCATGGGGTATGGTCATCACAGACAGGGTCAGCATTTCTGGGTATTCCTAATTTCTCTTGAACTGCTAGACTGTGTCAGAGTCAACCAAATGGAACTTTAGATTTCCTTCTCTAAAGGGCATTGATGAACCAGATAGAATTTGACAGCAATCAATGATATTTGTCGTCATCATCATTACTGAGACTAGCTTTATATTCCAGGTTCATGAATCAAATTTAATTTCCACCAAATGGAACCTGTCACTGTGAAATATTGGATTGAGCCTCTGGATTATAGGATCATAGAATCCCTACAGTGTGAAAGCAGGCCTTTCAACCCATTTAGTCCACACTAACCCCCCATCCCCATCCCCACAATCCCCAAGAGCATCCCACCCATACACACCCCCCTACCCTATACCTGTAACCCTGCATTTCCCATGGCTAATGCGCTTAACCTCCACATCTTTGGACTGTGGCAGTGAACCAGAGCACCTGGAGGAAACCCATGTAGATACGGGGTGAATGTGCAAACTCCATGCAGACAGTCACCTGAGGATGGAGTCAAACCTGGATCCCTGGTGCTTTGAGGCAGCAGTGTTAACTACTGAGTCACCATGACACCACCTATTACCAGGCTTTGTAGTCTGGAGTACTGGTCCAACCTGTAACCACTGTGCCCCAGTCACTATGCTTTTTGATTTCCCCCCAAAACCTCCTGTTCTTCACTTCCCTATGTTACAGTCGTGATATAAATGTGAGGGGTTTTATAAATCACTTGTACTCCTCAAAATGCCATGTTTGTTTCTAGATGTCACCTCTCAAAGCAGAGATTGACCTCGTAGAAAGGGTGCAGCACAGATCATCATCATTGGTGCTGTGGTAAAAGAGATGTGACAACCAAGCTGGTGTTCCCTGGAATGTAGAAGATTCAAGATTCTCTAATTGAGAGGGGACGAAAATAATTGACAGAGCTGATCAGCTAGATGGGCAGAGACAACCCTTTTGCAGTGTAGGACATGAGCACAGAACTTTAAAATTACAGCTTATGAGTGATGTGTGGAAGCACTTTTTCACACAAAGGAAAGTGGAAATCTGGGACATTCTCCAACTCCCCCCATCCCAAAATATTGTTGAGGCTGAAAGTCAATTGAAAATTTAAAAACTGAAATGGTATGAAGGGTTACAGAACCAAGATACTTAAATGGCATTAAGACTCAGATCAGCTATCATCTAACTGAACAGGGAAATGAACTTGAAGAGCTGAATGACTATCATATTTGTTTAAAGTTAAAAATCTCACAACACCAGGTTATAGTCCAACAGGTTTATTTGGAAGCGCTAGGTGGTTGTGGAGTATAAGATCGTAAGACACAGAATTCATGCTATAAATTCTGTGTCTTACGATTTTATACTCCACAACCACCTGATGAAGGAGCAGCGCTCCAAAAGCTTGTGCTTCCAAATAAACCTGTTGGACTATAATCGGGAATTGTGTAATTTTTAACTTTGTACACCCCAGTCCAACACTGACATCTCCAAATCATAATATTTGTTGCAAGTTGTACCAGCTACACAATAGTTTAAGATACATGAAAATTACAGTTCAGAAATAGTCCCTTCAGTCCATCTGTAGTCCTCATGCTCTAATTAAGCCTCCTGCAAATCAATGCATCCATCTATTTGTTTTTTCGCCTCACTTTATTTATCTAGCTTCCCCTTCATGTGTCTGTGGTATTTGCTTCCACCGTTCACAAAGAGCTGGGAGCAGGAGTAGGCAATTCAGACCGGTGAGCCCATTCCCACCATTTAAAACAATCATAGCTAATCTCAGCTCAGCCTGAACTTCACTTTCCTGACTACCTTTCAATCCATTATTAATTAAAAATCTTCTGTCTCCATAAATTTACTCAATGACCCAGCATCCGCCAGACTATGGGTTACTGAATCCCACAGATTCACAGCCTTTGAGAGAAGATGTGGGACTTCTACATTCTCACCATTCTGTGGGTAATGGCATTTCTCCCGAATACCCTTTTAGTAGTGACTGTTACATTGGTGGGCTGTAGTTTTCCGAGGCAATTCTTCAAGTAGTTGCAGTCATTCCTCTTGGTCTAAGACAGTGTGTCTCTGTTCCACCTTTAGGATATTGGACAGTCTTGACAAGCATCGGAATGCAGTGCTCCAACCGGACTACAAGTCACGTTTCCAATCATATGAGGACGTGGTCCACCGGCTACTACCATATCACCTTTATCAAGGGACGTTACCATCTGATGAAGAACACAGGAAAGGTAAGCTCCACAGAGTTGCTGACAGACTGTCAATACCAAACCTCCCTTCTGCAGCACTGCTCTCTCTCATCACTGTGGCTCCCCAGTGCTGTGACCTATTTGGTATGTACACTTGTTCCCTTAGGTCCACGATTCTAATCCATGAAATGTCCCCAACATTGTGCACTGGCGACTGAACAAGGCACATTTACAGAATCTTAAGTGTAAACCGTTCCTCATTGCACACAGTTCCTGAATGGAGCGATTGCTCTATCCAAGTAGGTAGACAGGACAGTGAAACTAATTTTAGAGTATTCTTGGCTGAAGTCCACAAGTTGTGATAAATGTGATGTATATTTTCGTTTGAGGTTTTGATTTCAAAACACAGGCAGCTAGATATGGGTCAAACCTGTAAGGTTTTTTTTAGAAGTTTCAGAAAGTCAGTTTGGAACAGTGAAATTTGTCAGTTCCAAGAAACCATGTGACTGCAGAAGAATGTCTGGCAGAACCCTTAAGTGTTAATAAATGAAATGTTTATACTGTTGAGTTTATGATGAGCAGAGTAATAACGCTAAGGCAGTTACTTTAGTTTTGGCTTCTGAACAGAGTTCAAAGTTTTTTTTTCAGAAAAGCCCAGAGTTCAGTTCAGAATGTAAAAACGTTTCTCCCATCAAGAGAGTCAAGTTAGTTCAGGGAACCAGTCACCTCAACAGAATGGGTTTCTAGTTTGTTGAGCTTTCAAACCAGGAGAGTTTGGTTAAAAAATGTTGCTGTAACTGAGAAATTTTAGGCCATCAGAAATGTGAAAGGATTGTGCAAGCCATCACTGAAAAGAATTGTAAAATTCCCTCAACAATTAAAGTAAAAGAAACTGGGAAAAGTCAGTTAAGTAAAGATTTTAAAACCTGAGTTGGGGTGACATTTCTGTGGGATTGAATCTCCATAGTGAATGTAATGAGAAACAGGTTTAAACCTTTATTTAGATGTGTTTAAGCTATTTCTGTTCAGATATGTTAGTAGATTTTTTTGCAGTAAATATATTTGTTTATTTCTTGTGTGTGGTAAAGTTACATCCAGTTGTTGAAAAACATCTGCAGCACATGTAAATGTTTCAGTTACAAATCACCATGTTACCCAACTAACATGGTGGCTCAGTGCCTCAAAGCGCCAGGGTCCCAGGTTCGATTCCAGCCTTGGGTGACTGTCTGTGTGGAGTTTGCACATTCTCCCCGTGTCTGCGTGGGTTTCCTCCAGATACTCTGGTTTCCTCCCACATTCCAAAGATGTGCAGGTCAGGTGAATTGGCCATGCTAAATTGTCCATAGTTGTTAGGTGCATTAGTCAGAGGGGTGTGGGTTACTCTTCGGAGGGTTGGTGTGGACTTGTTGGGCCGAAGGGCCTGATTCCTCACTGTAGAGAATCTAATCTAATCACCTGCAAAAATTAAATGTATGATCTATTAAACCCAGGTTTTGTTCTAGGATCTGACTTGTCTGATGTAACAGTTAGCTGGGATGCACTGCTGTGGGCTGTATTTATTCTGAGACTGGTAACGATACTGAGTGGTGACTATAGTTGAATAGCCTTTTATAAATACATTAGCAGTTCTTTTGGGATATAAGTTACAAACTAATAAATAGAAGTGGTTTTTAAAAGTGTGAGGTCGAGTTCAAGATGCGATATTTTTCCTCATCGTAGGATGTGGGCGTCACTGGCTGGGCCAGCATTTATTGCCCATTCCGAATTCCCCTTGCAGTTGTCCATGTGGTATAGGTAGACCCACATCTGCTGTTGAGGGAGAATTCCAGCAATGAAAGAACCGTTTTATAGTTCCAAATCCAGATTATGGATAGTTTAGAGGAGGATATGCAGGGGGTAGTGTTTCCATGTACCTGCTGCCCTTGTCCTTCTAGATGGTAGCAAAAGGTGCTGATGAAGGAGATTTGAGTTTTTGTAGTACACCTTGTGGATGTTACAAACCACCATCACTGCATGGTGGTGGTGAAATACTGATTGGGCCAAAGGAGTCTCCCAGCTTTGCCCCAATTTCTCAAACCTGTAGGTGGCTAGATTGAAAGAAAAACAAAGTCTCTGGACGGTGAAGAGTGAGTTTAGAAGAGAAGAGGCCAGTTAACAATGTGCCACATAGCACATCCTCTAAACGTTTTCAATAAAGTATCAATAAGCTCCAGTAACTGAAGGGATTTTCCTGTGACCGGAGGGTCACTGACCAAAGTTCCAAACGAACCAAACTGCAAATTGGCAGAACAACACCTCATTTTCCACGTGGGTAGCCTGCATTCAACATTGAGTTCTCCAATTTCAAATAACCTTCTTCCCCATCCCTAGACTCTCTTCCCAGCCTTTCCCCATCCCTTCCACTCCTCCCTGCCACCAACCGGATTAATTCCTCCCGTTGACCAACCAGGTAATACCCTCTACCTGTCTTCACCTATCCCCACTTCACCACCCTACCCCCTGCCCCTCTGCAGCTCCCCCTACACCCACTCCCTGTCCTGAAGAAGGGTTACACCCGAAACTCCAACTTCTCCACCACCTGATGCTGCCTGGCTTTGTGTTCCTCCAGCCTCCTGCCTGTCTACTTTGCAAATGAATCAGGTAGAGCTGTGAAATGTTTTTACGGACCAAGTTATGATTTGGAATTTGATGCCTGAAAGTGGGGGGTGGGTGAAAATGATTCAAAAACCAACTTTCTGAAGGGGATGTTGGGCAATACTTGAAGAAATATAATGCAGGGCTTTGGAGGAAAAGAAAGGTAGTGGGACTCATTGGAGAGCTCTTATCAAAGAGAAATTATGGATTTGTAATGGGCTGAATGGCCTCCTTTTAAGTGGCCCATTCAGAACAGCTACTTCCATTGTTTCTCTTCACAGATATTGGCAACACACTGCCCATTTCCAGCAAGTTCCATATATTGTGCTTAATTATGATGGCCACATACCTCACCCTCCTCTTCATTAAAACCTTGAACAAGAATTAATTGTACAGAAACCAACTATACTCTGCTGGATGTCAGAGGGTATTCTCACATTCGTTAAGACTTTACATATCTAGATCTAATCTCCTTTCCCACGCCAGTTGTTTTAATCAATTTTAAGAATATATATATTTAATAATTGAAATCTGTAGCACTAAATGTTCCTCTGTTTCAGTGGATGAAGAATTTGAGGCTGTATCGACGCAGTTATTAAAACGTACCCAGGCCATGCTGAGCAAATACCGAATGCTGCTGTTCGAGGAGGCCAGGGTAACCATTTCTGCTTTTGCTTTCCGTGCACCGTCCCTGAAACTGGGGCATACAATCCTGGATATTTCCTGTACATGTAACATTTGTGTGGATCTTTCAAGCTTTCTGGTACTAAGTTAATATTCAGGCGAGACAAGTTAAATTGATGTCACTCTCTGGGTAACACACGAGTGAAGTGGGTTTTGGGGCCACTGTCAGTCTGGTTCGATGTTGCAACTGCACGGATCTGCCCACAATCAGCATCCGAATTGATGTTTTCACTGAGAGGGCAGAGAGTTGTGGGAAGGGTTTTGCAGTAGGTATGTGTATTATTGTAACATCTCATCTGAGACTGCAGCTGAGGAATCCTGGCTTGGGCGAGCTGCAGGAACCCTGTCTGCTTTGAGCCAGTGTCTAACTCTAGTAGACTGAATAGGGCCCCGCCCACAGACCCCTGACGAGGAATGGGCGTGTTTGTTTCTGGTGTTCGAAGAGCAGCCAGGGAGGAGATTATTATGAAGATGTGGATGTACTGTACCTTTTAAGAGAGTGAAAAGCTAGCAGAACTACCCGACAGCATCAATTGTTCTGAACAAGATATAATGCAACCTGTTGTGGTTCTGTTCGCCAAGCTGGGAATTTGTGTTGCAGACGTTTCGTCCCCTGTCTAGGTGACATCCTCAGTGCTTGGGAGCCTCCTGTGAAGCGCTTCTGTGATCTTTCCTCTGGCATTTGTAGTGGTTTGAATCTGTCGCTTCCGGTTGTCAGTTCCAGCTGGAAGTGAAAACCAGAAGCGGCAGATTCAAATCACTACAAATGCCGGAGGAAAGATCACAGCGCTTCACAGGAGGCTCCCAAGCAATGAGGATGTCACCTAGACAGGGGACGAAACGTCTGCAACTCAAATTCCCAGCTCGGCGAACAGAACCACAACAACGAGCACCCAAGCTACAAATCTTTTCACATATAATGCAACCTTTTGGTCCAGCAGCTAGTGTAGCTGGTTGCCTGGAGACAAAAGAAAAGACAAATTCAAATTAGGCCAATCAGTTTAAATTAAACCCCGAAAAATACCAAACTCCATCAAGCCTGAATTGAGTATATTGACAGAATTAAAAGCTAATGACACAATCTGACGTTTTAGAGGTATAAGACAGGGAAAAATTGAACAGTTGGGAGAGAACTGCCAAGCCACCTGCATGTACAGACTGCCTGAAAAATAGCTGTCCTAAAGGTACCTTTTATCAACCAGTGACCTGTGAAACAGAAATCCCTAAGAAAAAGAAAAGAAGACAGAAAAAGATATAAAGAGAAGATTTAACATCTGGCTGGTTTTGAAGTTTGAAATTTGGTAAATCTTAATCAGGGGTTTTATCGGACTAGTATTATAGAAGGGAAAGTAAAAGATAGGTTAGAGGAAGGAGTTAGTTAATTATTCTCTGTTATACTTTAAGAAATAAAGTTGTTAATTTTTACTTCTTGGCCTCTTGAATTTTCACAGATTACTGCACGGGATAAAATTTTTGTGTTGCTGGTTTAAATTAAGCAGGAGGGGTCACCCCATGACGTAAGAAGATGTGACTCAGTCTGGTTGTTATAAGAAAGTTACCACACACAGAGCAGTGATCAATCAATTGGAAACCGAATAACACTGCTTTTGTTTTAACAAAAAGACAAAACAGACTGGGATCAGAGACTGTGCAACCGCACTGCGGTATTGTGTAAAATT
Organism: Chiloscyllium punctatum; assembly: GCF_047496795.1. NCBI lineage: Eukaryota > Metazoa > Chordata > Chondrichthyes > Orectolobiformes > Hemiscylliidae > Chiloscyllium > Chiloscyllium punctatum. The sequence continues at coordinate 78,061,289 of NC_092767.1, read as the reverse complement.
AGGGAATTGATTGGTATAGCAGATGATTATGCTCCTCCCCCTCCCTGGGAAAACTTGTCAGGGAAAGAACAGCCAAACCTGAGTGATAAAAGGAGGATCTTGCTTCAGCCATTTTAAGTTCAGCGACGGTCCAGTTGAACGGTTCTCAACCTCTGAGTGCCAAGTATGTGAAAGTCTCCTGCCACTGAAATGGGTTCCCCAGAGTCTGAAGGCGGACTGGCTTTTGCAGTCATTGCTCTGGTTTATCCTTAAGGCTTATTTTTCCAGGTAACTGGATGGGCAGCACGGTGGCTCAGTGGTCAGCAGTGCTGCATCACAGCACCAGGTACCCAGGTTCAATTCTACCCTCAGGCAACTGTCTATATGGAGTTTGCATGTGCCCCCACCCCCGTGTCTGCATGGGTTTCCTCCCACAGTCCAAAGATGTGCAGGTTAGGTGAATTGGCCGTGCTAAATTGGCGATAGTGCTCAGGGAAGTGTAGGTCAGGTGCATTAGTCATGGGAAATGTAGGGTTATAGGGTAGTAGGATACGGGTCTGGGTGGGAAACTCTTCAGCGGATTGGTTTGGACTTGTTTGGCCAAATGGCCTATTTCCACACTTAAGGGATTCTATGGTATGGCGACTGTAGCAACTAACACTTAGTCTTCTGATGAGGCCACTCTAACTGGTGGTTTTCAGATCAGTGTGTTGTATTTAAATGCCTTTGTTTCGAGAGGAGGTTTTTTTCCCCCCCCTCTTTTGCATGTCTGTTGCTCCTCCTGCTCTTCACCTCCTTTCCATCAGCTTGTTTCTCCTCTTTGGGCAATAGAGTATTTATATTAGAGGGAAACAGAGCACCTGCAGCAGCCTGTGACTGGAGTGAGCAGTGTAGTACTCTCTGCATTGTACTGGAAGTGGCCAGGAGACAATAATCATAGCTTTCTGTTAGTTTCTCACATGGCAACAGTGGACAAAACTGAGGCAAGATTCAACTGAGAATCATTGCCCTGGAGTGTGTTTCAATATGTACATTGCACTCCACTCTGATTCTTCAGTGGGTAATGGTTTGCTATCAGCAATGAAATTGTCTTTTCTTTAATTTTCAGAGATTGAGTCCATCAGCTGAGATGGTGATGATTGACAGGATGTTTATCCAGGAAGAGAAGACCTCCCTAACCACCGACAAGCAGCTGGCAAAAGAGAAACCTGGTAAGACTGTTTATTGAGGACACAACTTCTTCCTTTTCAAATACCGGATCCGTTGAGGGCTGGTAATCAGTCAGAAACCTTCCCAGTCTGAGCTGGTCCATTGGCAAAGATCCTGCTCAATTGTATTGAAGTCAGTTGCTGATTATCTTGCAGTCAGTGGCATGTTGCATGCAGGAGATGTTGCGGTGATGTAGAGATTGGGACCACTCCACGTGGTTCTAAACATGGACAAAGATGGAAAAAATGGGCTGCAGAAGGAGGAAAACCTTCTCCACTTTGATACTCTTTGCAATCATTCTGGGAGGTAGTGAGGACTGCAGATGCTGGAGATCAGAGTTGAGTCTGTGATGCTGGAAACGCACAGCAGGTCAGGCAGTAACTGAGGAGCAGGAGAATTGACGTTTCGAGTATAAGCTCTTCATCAGATCTTCCTCGTGAAGAGCTGATGCTTGAAACAATGACTGTCCTGCTCCTCGGTTGCTGCCTGACCGGCTATGCTTTTCCAACACCACGTTTTTCGACACTGTATTTGCAGAAGCAGCTTCCCCATTGTTGCTGCCAAAGAATTGAGCCACCGGCTTCAGATCCACCAGACATTCTGAGTGTTTGGAGTTTTCACTCCAAGATAAAAGGCCCTCTAATGTCCAGTGCATGAGTAGGATTGAATGCAACAGGATTTCACCAAAAGTGGTGTCTGGGAGCTCTCCAGCCAGTGGGTAAAATGCCCGTCATCTTCATTAATTTCATCCCGTGTAGAATTACAGCACTAAGAGCTCATTTGGCCCATCGTTACTGTGCTAACTCTTTGAAGGTGATATACAACTCCCTTTTGAAAAGTTAGTTGTTTTTATATTCATTCATGGGATGAGGACATTGCTGGCTAGGCCAGCATTTATTGCTGTGGGTCTGGGGTCACGTGTAGGCCAGACCAGGTAAGGATGGCAGTTTCCTTCCCTAAAGGATATTAGTGACCCCGATGGGTTTTTTCATCAATCGACAATGGATTCATGGTCATCATTAGGCTCTTAATTCCAGATTTTTATTGAATTCAAATCTGCTGCAGCAGGATTCGAACCTGAGTCCCCAGAACATTCCTGGGGTCTCTGGATTAATAGGCCAGTGGTAATACTATGAGGCCATCACCTCCCCCTGTAGTATTGAATCCTCCCACCACACCTCAGGCAGCAATTTACAAACTATCACAGCTCAGTGGGATTTCTTTTGTTTGTTTTTGAAGAGAAAATTTCCTTCATCTGTCTGTCAAGTTATTTTGACCATTATCACAAAATTATTTGGAATGTCTGAAATGCTGAACATAAAGTTCACCAAAGGACTGAAACGTTGAACAAAGCACAAAATAAATTGCAGTTGTCAGACCAAAATGAAAAATGATTCTGCTTCTCTGATTACTTAGTGCGATTGAATTACACAACTGTTGTGTCAGCATCTTATAGCTAGTGTAGGTAAGCTGCCTTCATTTTTATAGCATCTTTATCATCGTAAGACATCATAAGGCATTTCACAGATCTGCTTATCAGACAATGTTTGACAGTCACATGAGAAGGTATTGGGTCAGGTGGCCAAAAGGTTAAAATAGAAAGATTTTAAGGTGCGTGTTAAAAGGGAGAGACACATTGATATTTAGGATGAAAATTTCAGACCTTGGTGCTACAGATAACTTCAGGCCCAGTGGCTGATGCTGGTCACTTGATCATAAAATTCCTACAGTGTGGAAACAGGCCCTTCGGCCCAATAATTCAACGCCAGCCCTCCGAAGAGTATCCCACCCAATCCATTCCCTTATCCTATTACTCTACTTTTATCCCTAACTAACATATCCCTGAACACAATGGGCAATTTAGCATAGCCAGTTCACCTAACCTGTACATCTTTGGACTGTGGAAGGAAACCGGAGCACCTGGGGACATGGGGAGAATGTGCAACCGCAGACATGGGGAGAATGTGCAGACTCCACACAGACAGTTGCCTGAGGCTGGAATCAAACCCGGGTCCCTGGCGCTTGGGAGGCTGTATTGCTAACCACTGAGCCACATGCCAAAAATTACAGAAGTGCAGATATCTCCACAGGTATGGGATTAGAGATTACTTGGAGGGAAGGATGATGGGGTAAATGACATGGGCATATCATTTTCATGTAAAAGACGGAAGGTTTAGAGGGGATTTAAAGGAAAACAATTTCGCCCAATGGGTGGCGAGGGTCTTGAGGTGGGAAACCTCACAATTTTTTTTTAAAAAAACTACTTGGATGAGCAGATGTCAGAGGTAGGTTCTTTATTCAGAGGGTGGTGGGTGCATGAAATGCACTGCCAACAGTGGCAGTAGTCAGATATATTAGGGACATTTAAGCAACTCTTGGATAGGCACATGGTAGATAATACAATGGAGGATATGTGAGTTGGTTTGGATAAAAGGTCAGTACAACTTTGAGGGCCGAAAGGCCTCTACTGTGCTGAACTGTTCTGTGTTCTATGAGCACTCAAAGAGTCATAACATTCAAGGCTATGGAGAAAGTGAGGACTGCAGATGCTGGAGATCAGAGTCGAGAGTGTGTTGCTGGAAAAGCCCCACAAGTCAGGCAGCATCCGAGGAGCAGGAAAATCAATGTTTCAGGCAGGATCCCTTCATCAGGAATCGGGATGAAGGGCTCTACCCAAAATGTCGATTCTCTTGCTCCTCGGATGCTGCCTGACCTGCTGTGCTTTTCCAGCACTACAATCTCGACTATAATATGTATTTGGCAGCACAGGCCCAATGGGTAATAATGTATGCTTTGCCGTAGTGTTTGATTCTATGACACAACCAAGGGATTTGAAAACAAGAATGAGAAATTTAAGTTGGTGTTGCTGAAGAGGAAGGGGAATGATAGCAGGGAAGTGAGTGTAAAAGTGTTCAAATTTAATTTCTTGTATTTCCTTGTCCCACTGTAGATGAATATGTGGCATCTTCCTCCAGATCCCACAGCCTGGCTACCTCTTCTCCATCCCCCTCCTGTAACACTTCAGCTGCTTCACTGGAAACCCCTCGGGCTCCCGCTACTCAAACAGCCACACAGATCCACCCGACAAAGTTGGTCATCAAGCACTCTGGAGCCTCACCTTCTGTCTCGTGGGCCAAGGACGGTGACGACGAGACTCTTCACACCCGAAGTCGGCCGCCTCCGATGAAGACGTACGAGGCTCGAAGCAGGATCGGCCTGAAGCTTAAGATCAAGCAGGAGGCAGGGCTCAGTAAGGTGGTTCACAACACTGCCCTTGACCCCGTCCATCAGTCTGTCAGCACGAGCTCAGTCATCAAAAGCACCGAATGTTTGGTGGCAACCAGTGTCAGCCAGATGAACGGGACTCTCGAACACGCGACACCACCCCCAGCTGAGAACAAGCCACCTCGTAGTGCCAACTATTGTAAGCTGCCACCGCGCAAGACGTATCGGGAGAACGTGCAGTCACTATCAGCTGATCGAACTGCTGGGACCCCATCTCAGGGTGGGACTGTTAGGGAGGACAGCAGGAGAGAAACTGTGTCCAAGTGTGAGGAATCTTCCAAAAGTGTCATAGCCACTTGCAAATCTGCAGAGAGTCCAAAGGTGAGAACTGCAAGAGGCAGACCTGAGGAGAGTGCAGTGGTCTCGAGTTTCAGTAGGAAGGCTCGAACACATACACACCACCTGCCTCCCAAATCGGAGGAGCCTCCTGGAGGAAGAGCCGAGGATGGCACTGGGGGACTCATGAAGGAACTGTCGGACGTTGAGGACGAGTTAATCATCAAAGCAGACCCTCCGGACGGGCCCTGGGAACTGGCACTCCCACCTGCCAAGCGGAGTAAGTCTGAGTCGTTCGACATGGACAATGCCAGTTTCTCCAGTGACAGCCCTCAGGATGACACGCTCAATGAGCATTTGCAGAGTGCTATTGACAGTATCCTGAACTTGAGGCAACCGCAGTCCGTGTCAGTCACTCAAAACCCAGTGTCGTCTCCGTACAATTCCTCAGAAATGAACTCTTCGCCCTTTTCCCCCACTCCCCACTCAGACAGCTATCTTGCACCCAATCACAACGGAGGCCTTGGAGCTAGAACTTACACTAGATGACTCAGTCTGTTCAACTCGTATTTTTCCCAACATTGGTACGATGTCTGTGCTGTGGAACCACAACACAGCTCATTAAAGAGAGAGTATCCCTTTATGTGAACCTACCGTTGTGGTATTTTGTAAGCATTGCATCCAAAACAAAAAAAGATCTTTCTCAATGCATTCTTGAGGCTTTTAACATTAGTTAAAGATGCAGTGATAACCGTCCAGTTTAACCTGTGATGAGATTGCTGACTCTCACATTGGAGCTTGTACCTGTTTTTTTTAGCAGGTTGCTTGGAAGGGCCAGAGGCCGGGAGAAGGCACAACACAGTTTGCCTTTTGGGAGCCCTGTGTCCTTGCTTGAGTTCAGAGTTCAAGGGTGCAGCAACCTAAAGGTGTGATTCATAAGAGTTGGTTTGTGATAAATTCAAAGGCTAACTAGATGATTGACCAATGTACCTTAACCAAAAAAAAAACAAATCCACATACATATGGTTTTCTCAGTCTTCCTTGGAGTGTGCACAATCGTTCTGATTGTGGGAACATTCATCAACCCGTAATGGAGTCAAAAGTGCCAGTACTTGTGTGAAATGGTTTCTCCTCCTTCCTATGGGACCTTGTATTTTCTCCTGTCTCCACCCTGGGCGGTAGACTTGGGATGTGACTTTCTGGTTTTCTCCTTGCCACCAAATGTCATGTTGGCCCTTGTTATCAGCTGATGGTCAAAGCTGTGATAACACGCTGATCTCTGTGAATAGGGGGAGGGGTCCTATGTAGCATTGATACATACTGTAACCATATTTGAGCCACAATCCAAGATCCCATGTCCCCTCTCTACACAATCTGAGCTGTAATCTCTCATTTATATGTAGCATCATTCCCTTCAGTGCCAGCCTTGCCTAAGTTCTCAATTCCTTCTTTAAATGCCCCCTTCCTCCCCTCAGCCACTGAAATAACTACAGGCCTTGGCACTAGGATGGTTTGGTGAAACCCCCTTTGGTATTGCAGTTGGTCACTGAATAGTGCAGGACCAACCTACCCATGACTTTTCCAGAGTGTTTGAGTGTGTGGCCCCTATGCATTTATGGTTTTGCCTGGCTGTACTGGGCACATGACTTAAGTGAACTGACTAGTCCGTGGCCTGTAGAGGGACTGTTCAGTCACTGTGTGGCTGGACAAGTTTGAATGAAGGTAAAGAACTCTGTTTTCGGAATTCCCCCATCTCTCTCAAGCCCTCTGCTTTAAGAGATTGTCTTGTTACATCACCCAGGGTTACCTAGTGTCACGCACATTGGCGTGTCCCTGAGATTTTATTGGGGCAGCTCAGTTCCTCCTCCCTGATCCACTCCATTTGGCTTCCTGACATGTCCATCATCTCAGTTTCACGCCTGACAGTCCTCCTGTTGATCAGTCTTTCCAAGTTCACCACCTTTTCTGGAACTTCTCATGGCCTGTTAAAATGTCTGGGTTTTTGTTGTTGTATTAATTTCCCTCCTGAGTTATTCCCATCAGCGTACTGCAGATAAACCTACAATTTCTAGAGACTCCAGGACAGTGCTAGGGTAGGTGGGGGGGGGGGGGGGGGGGAGCAATTTTAAAACTCTCCTGTTTTGTTTCGAAAACTGAAGTGATATCAGGTTGCATGAAGGTTTTGGAGTTGTCACTGATTTGGAGCAAGTGCGGATGTATCCCAGTGTCTCTCACGCAGAGGAAGCTTTATTCAGTAACAATTGATACACTCAAGAAGGGCGATGTGTTTCTGCTGGGGAGGGTGCAAATTCTGCCAACGCGCATGAACTCTGGCAGAAGAGGGGGAAGACTGGATTAGAGTTGGGAAGGGAAATATAGGATGTCAGGTGCAAGTTAATTGAAACATTTTTCTGATATGTTTATAATATGAATTCTGTTAATTGCTGTTTATCACAAATTAATTAGAAATGGGCAGCGTGTGGATTTATTTGCTTTCAGAATTGAGATTGGTCAACTTAATGTCAAACTGTGTCAGCTTCAGGGATACAGCCAGACTAGGGTATGGGGGAATTCCAGGAGCTGGGCTTCTGCTAGTTCCCAATTGAATGTGTTTTGCTGTCTTCAATTGTTGTGCAACAGTAAAAAGGGTCAACTCCGAGGTACAGGAGGGAGTATCCCTGTTTTTATTTTGCTTTCTGAAGTAAGTTGGGGCAGGGTCCTGTATGGGGTGGGGGAAGTAATTTTAACAAGACCATGGCATTGGCTGTTTCAGGAGAGATGTTGATCTTTCTGCAGGTTCTGAGTTACATTTTCATCTGAGAAGAAAATCTTGTTTTTTTTATTATTATTCATTCTGGGATTGTGGGTTTTGTTGTCAATGCTGGGGTTTGCTGTCCATCTTTAATTTCCCTTGAGAGTTGCATGGCGTAGAGAGACACAAGGAGTAAAAGTTGTTCCCAGATGTTGCCTCCAGTAGGGTAATTGACAAAAGGAAAGTTATCTCGATGTCATGATTGTTCTTGTGTGAGTACAGCAGTACTTGTGTAAACGTGCAGGATTCTGCTGCCTGTTGCTTTAACAAGTATTGCTGGGGCAACAGAATTAAACACTCTGCCTCTACATGAGAGATTATAACAGCCAGCAGCAGGGTTGGACCCTGCCCGTTCACCAGTACGATATGAGGTACTTTAATTAAAAAATTGTCATCAGAGGCTCCAGTCTGTCTTGTCAAGTTAGCTTGCAGAGTCTGACATCTTCTGGCCCTCTGATACCCTACAGGTCCCAGTGGTCAACCACACCTTTGTGACATTTCACCTGTTTGTTTGTATGTCCCCATTAAGAGCAGACATTTGCTTTACAGGTTGAAACGCTGGAATTTCTTGTACTCCACCACTTACACAGCTGTTATGATCCGTAAATTAATTTAAAATTCTGTTGATTTAAGAGATTAGCAAATCCCTCAATTCTCGAATGTTTTCAAAGGAGTTTGGGCAAACTTATTGCGACATTGTGATGTAAATTTCAGTAGGGGCTAGGTGGTTGCTTCTCTTGCAGAATTGTCCGTGCGTGTGCGTGTGTGTGTGTGTACTTCATCTGTACTTTTGCGTTTCTCCATCTCCCCCCTTACATGACAACACACCACATCCCCCACCCCCATCCAAAACACACGGGGAAGTACCCCTGTGTAGATTTAGAATTTTTTTTGTTAAATATATCCTGATATAAGGACATAAACTGTTAAACTGGGGGTAGTCTGGTTAGCTCCTCAAATACAATATTAATTTGCCACCAGCTCCACAGATGGTCAGCATACATCATGCTTTACTTTAAAACAAAAAGAAATTGAAGTGAAGAATTTTGAGTGTTAATGATTATTTAAAGGCTTATTTCAGATGAACAATTAGTTTAAAAGAAGACCCTGCCTGGGAGTAGGCACTGGAGTCCAGTTAGGAAAATTGTAAATGTATGATTTGGCTGTTAGGCTTTCAGTATTCTCTTTGTGAAACCATTTTCAAGTTGGGGGGGGGGGAGGTGGGCAGGGACAAGTGTTCCAATACTGAATGATTGGAGGTCCCCACTGTGAAAACTCATTTCTTGAAAGAACCGTTGTGAATGTTAATTTTCTTCACACTTTTGGGCATGGTTTCATTATTCTGATGTGTCCATGTCTTCAGTCTTTATCCCTTTTTTTTTCCCCTCAAGTAAACTCTCCAAATTATGTAAAAGCAAAATATTGTGGATGCTGGAAACCTGAAATAAAAAGGGTGCTGGAAAAAATAGTGTGTCTCTCCAGCACTTTGTTTTTAATCTCCAAATTATGTTCCATTTTTCTGTTAGAACAATACAAAATTTTGCCTTTTATTTTGGCAGCTTTAAGTGTCTGTGATTTCAAACAGACCCAATTTCCAGTGTTAATGAAATGACAGCATTATTTATAAACCTCATTACGGAACCCGGAGCTTTTTTTTAAACAGCGGTGGTATCCTTTTTTTTTGCTCTGTGTTGGAATGGTCTTTTTGCAAAACTTGGACAGCAAGTGTCAACAAGCTATTTGACTGCAGAATGCTTCACGTGAACCTGGTTCTGACCTTGTTTGGTGCCCAGGTTTGCCTCTCGTATAAATAGGAGAAGATAGGAGCTGGGATCCTGCAGGACTTGCACCTTTTTTTTTAAATTTAAAGTCTGTGCCAATGAATCACAAGATTTATATATTATAATCTGAATTATCATTTGTTTTTGCCCAAGGACTGAGGCTGTAAAGGGTTAATGTCAATCAGGACGGAGTTAGCTAATTTCAGTGGGGCTTGGGCTTGGGCTAGGTTAGGGGAGAGGGGCAAAATGTCTTTTAGCAGGTGAGGGGAAGGGTGTGTTACATAAGTGATTCAGAATCATGTGCTGCAGGATCGCCTTCAACATTTTATTTACTGATATCTGCTAAACGTACAAGCATCCCCTACTCTGAGGGTGTTTAACATGACGGCTGGGCGCAGGTTGATGGAGAAATAGTGCAGTTGCTGTTTTCTAACTTTCTTATCAGTTAGGATTACAGTTGCAAATCTTCACCAGTGCCACAACACCCACCACCCTCCCTGCCGTCCTCTTTGACAGCCTGTAAACTCTAATCTCTTCTCTCCTGTTAAATCCTGGTCCTTAATTGGACTTTATGTGGCCCCTTTGGAGTTGGATTCGTGAGTAAATACTTTGGCAGATTTACAATGAGATGTAGAATGTTTTCCACCTTAAGACCCAATCTGTCTGAAAATGTGGACTGAATGCTGCACCTTTTCTAGTTATAAATTTTTTTTTTAGGTAATTTTCTTTCCTTCCTTTCAATGTTTCTTTCCCTCCATTTTCCTGTTAGTCTTAAGTTTCCTAAACCCCCATCACCTCTATCCAATCAGTTCACCTCTCACCCCCCCTCCCTTTTCATTCACATCTTCATGAATTTACACACTTCCACATTGTGTGCCATTTGTGAAAAATAATGTGCCAATTATTATCAGAGTTCATTAATTGTCATTTTTAAAACTTGAGTTTGTTGTTGCCTTAATCACTTTGGTTGGGATGCTGCAGAGTAATTCTGTACTTAACCCTTCCCTGTTCTGGGAGTATTTAATGGGGACAGTGCAGAGGGAGCTTTACTCTGTATGTAACCCCTTGCTGTCCCTGTCCTGGGAGCGTTTGATGGGAACAGTATTGGGAGAGCTTTATTCTGTATGTAACCCCTTGCTGTCCCTGTCCAAGGAGTATTTAATGGGAACAGTATTGGGAGAGCTTTACGCTGTATCTAGCCCTTTGCTATCCCTGTTGTGGGAGTGTTTGTTGGGGACCGTTTAGTGGGAATTATTTTCATCAGAAGAAACTGATGGTAGCAGCTTGGAGAGATATCCAGTGACCTTTTTAATTTAATTATGTTTTGTGGAGAAATTGAAAATGGCAGCATTACTTTTGTTTTAACGATTAGATGAGTGTAGCAGTTGCATGCAGCAGATTGAAAGCACATGGTTAGCCTCCCTGTGTGTGGTGTTCCCCTTTGAATGACCCAAGAGCTTTGCTGAATTGTATCTTTTATCGCTGAAGTACAAGGGGAGACCCCCATTTATTAACGTCCAACTTAGGAGTGTGATCCCATACAAGGATGTAATTTTAAATATCTAACCTGTGAACATTTCATGTACTTATGAACAGCTGCTTTATACCGTCCTGCATCGTGTTCCGACATCAAACAGACTCAGGAATGGAGCACGTTCACATCTGGCATTGCCTGGACAGTCCAGGGTTTGCTCTCTCCAGTGATCACCCAAGTTGTCTCCTTAATTCAAACATAAGCCACTTTTGTTTGAAAATCCTGTTCTGGAAAGCAGGAGCAGAAATAATCATCTCCAATGTTGCTTCTCTCTTTCCAACAAAGATAGTCAATAGTCCTTCCTAAATGTGTGCCACCCATTGAAGCCCTATCCCATTCTAGTTTCAAGTTTTGTTTGACTTCTCCCCCTCAGAACCACTTCTTGTCAGGAACTCTTTTTCTCTCTAGACTGAGGACTTCCTAATTTCAATCCAAAACTTGCCTTGTCAGACTACTGAAGCTGTTATTAGTTTTGTTGCAGTTTGATTTTATTGACTGCCTTTTGCTGTTCATTTGTGGCTGGTGGATGTCTGTTGTGGCTTCTCTACAGAGACGCCGCGGATGTATGAAGGGGGAAGCGACGATCGAGTTTCATGCTGTGTCCGCAGGAACTTTGATCAGGATGCAGTCATTCCTCAGTGCCCGAAGAACAGCTGCTTCTGTATTTAACCAGAAGTCTCTGTTCTCCCAGTGGAGGTGCTGGATGTTAGTGAGATTCAAAGTATATTGTGCCATTCCATGTTAGTGCCACTATGATTGTAATTCAGGCAAAAGTTTGGGGTGATAGTTGCCTCTTAGAAATCAACATTAATTCCGAGTGCGTGTATTTTGTTATTGGGGTGAGCAACCACTTCAATGCTCTCGATTCGCCTGTGTACTACTAACTAGAACACTCTGAGTCGGCAGATTCAGCGAATACACACGAGTCCAGGTGTTTAAAGGGATACTGTCTCTTTTCAGCTGATATTAATTCTACCTTGAAACAAAAAATACGGAAAGTCTCTCGAGCTCCCCCACCTCTTCCCCCACCCCCAACACACCGCACCACACCACAAAAACCTCGCCTTTCTAACTGTGTCTCGTACCCTAACATTCCTGCAGGGGGGGGAGGTCACAGAAAACAGTGTATTGCCCTCGCAGTGTTCCCTGAGTTTGGAGGGGGTTGGGTGGCGGGGGGGGTGGGGGGGGTAGGAAGAAGAGATGGGGATGTGAAGCCATCACATCCTGCCTATGCTTTTTCACCTGCAGACCAAGATGATTGTATATATAATATTGAAGAGAGGTCTCATCGATTTGTTATACTGTTTAAAAGAAGGTTTGTTTTTGGAGAGGATATTTTCAGCAGTTATGTTCCAGGGGGCCTTAACCTGCGAATCATTCAAAAACAAAGTAACTGTCAATGTTCTGTCAATAATGAAGGATGGTGATTGAAAGTACTGTGACTTTTGATGTCTCCCTTCGCTGTACAAACCCAAGCTCCTACTCTTAAAAAAACAAGTGAACATTTTTGTACACATTTATATTAAGCTATTTATTAAACAAAATGTTTTGTAATAAACAAAAATCTTAAAAGAAGCACAAAGTTGGGCTCCTTTTTTGCACAAAAATTTCTCTGTCTTTCTCTCCCCCCCCCCCCCCCCCCCCCTCCCCCCCCCCCCACACACACACACACACAAACACACACACACAATGTGGAGCTGCCAGTGTTGGACAAGGTTGGAAGTCACAACACCAACATTTGAAATAACAAGCTTTCACGACTTTATCCGATTAGGACCAGCACTTCGATAGCTTGTGATTTCAAATAAATCTGTTGGACTATAACCTGGTGTCGTGTGACTTCTGACTTTGTCTCATCCAGTTTTTGTTCCCGTGAAGTTTACAAACTCTCTTCGGATTACACAGGATTGACAGCACAGGAAGACGCCAGTTTGACCCAGTGTTTATGCCATAGGGTTTTCTCATTTAAAATTTATCACAGTAAGCCTTTTTTCCCCTTGTGTGCTTCTCTGGCTTCTCTTTAAATGCAACTTTAGCAATTGTTCCAACCACTCCCTGTGGGAGCAGGCTCCAGTCTTACTGCCCCTCTTGCTGAAGAGATTTCTTTTGATTAGATTCCTCAGATTTATGTTTGGAATTGGAAGAGATTGGGGCACTAACAGGCCTTCATATTGTATCTGTGCAGCGTCTGGAACTCTTCCCTCTATAGGGCAACTCCCCCATACTTTGTCACTAATCTTTTGTGTTTTTCTCATGTTAAATTATCCACTAAAACCTTACTTTTAAAACAGCGCCCACACATCTCCCAAATTCCCAAACTGTGGTTCTCCTGTGAGGTGTTTCTCTGGATTAAAGGTGCTGATCATCTGCTGACTTGTAAAAGTTATTCTTGTATGGGTCACACATGTGGACCGATGTTGCCCTCTGCTGGTACAACACTGATTCTGAAAGCCTTTTTCTCTCCAGTAATGTGCAATCAGTCCATTCAGCCCATCATGACTGAACTGGCTCTTGGGAAGCATTTTCCTGCTCTTTTCCCATAATGGTTAAACATTTTCTTCCTTTTCAAATATTCATCTGACTCTCTTTTGAAAGTTATCATAACTTTATACAGCCCTTTCAGCTAGAGCATTCAGATCATAAAAAATCATTGCATGGTCTTCCCATCGTTTGGTTCTTTTGGTCAATTGCTTCAGGTCTATGTCCCTCAGGTAACTGACCTTCCACAGGAAACTGCTTCTCCTTACTATCAAACCCCTCCATGATTTTAACTCTGCTATTAAATCTTGCCTTCACCTTCTGTGGTCTAAGGAGAACAACTTCATCCCTAATCTCCCCACATTTATTGGATTCCCCCAGATTGGGTCTCATTCTCTTAAATCTCTATCGCCTCGCTATCCTTCCTAAAGTGCAGAGCCTAGAAGTGGACTAAAATTCCTCCAACTTTCGTTAAACCTAATGATTTATAAAATTCCTTGTGTTTATACCGTCTGCCTCTATTGCAAAAAGTCAGCCATCTCTAATGCCTATTTAACAGCTTTCTTGTCCAGCTTCTGTCAAAGACTTTGTGCACAGACCTCAAGGTTCCTTCGATCCTGTCCTTGCTCAGAATTGTACCATTTTGTTTGTATTTTCCTCCTTTGTTCTTACAATCATAGGGTTATACAGCATGGAAACAGACCGTTTGGTCCAACGCGTCCATGCTGACCAGATACCCTAAATTCATCTAGTCCCATTTGCCAGCACTTGGCCCATATCCCTCTAAACCCTTCCTATTCATATATCCAACCAGATGCCTTTTACATGTTGTATTTGTACCAGCCATTTCTCACCATAACTAATCACTTCAGACTGCTGTCTCTTAAATGTCATTTGCTGTGTGCCTGCCCACTTTAGCAACCGACGTTTCTTTGGTGCCCTGTTACTGTTCACTCTTTATTACATTCAATGTTTGACATCAATAGCACACATTGAGATTACATCCTCTATATGCAGGTCTAGGTGGCATCATGTACTCTATTTCATAAGATTTTGACTCCTTGTAGCCAGTGACCTTCTATTACATGTATTTCCACTTTCCCTCGCATACATTAACGGTACCTATCCTTAGCAAACCTTTCCATTACTACAGCCAAGATCTTTGTTATGTTTGACTCTTCAGTTTTTATTTCAAAACTCAAGATGTGGAGACAGGTAATTTACCACATTAACACATTGTTAGTTAACTTGGTCTTTACTTGATGTTTACATAGCAATTTATTTATAAGATTCCATTAGTTATTTCACAAGCCCTGTCCTTTTCAGACTGGTGGAAGGATTGTAGCGTAGTTTCCCAGGGGTCAGTGCTTTTCCTGATGTCTATTGATTATTTGGGTCTTTGTGTGAAGAGACAATATCAAAGTTTGCAGATGACACAACATTTGAAGGCATTATAAAGCATAGGAGGACAGTGTGGAACTCCAAAAGGACTTTGGTGAAGATGGCGGATAGGTGGAAGATGAGGTTCAAAATCAGAAGTGTGAGGTGATATGCTTTGAGAGACAATATAAAATAAAGAGTACAATTCTGAAGGGGGTGTAAGAACAGAGGGACCTGGAGATCTATGTGTACAGATGGGCGGCACGGTGGCACAGTGGTTAGCACTGCTGCCTCACAGCGCCAGAGACCCGGGTTCAATTCCCGCCTCAGGCGACTGACTGTGTGGAGTTTGCACGTTCTCCCCGTGTCTGCGTGGGTTTCCTCCGGGTGCTCCAGTTTCCTCCCACAGTCCAAAGATGTGCAGGCCAGGTGAATTGGCCATGCTAAATTGCCCATAGTGTTAGGTAAGGGGTAAATGTAGATGTAGGGGTATGGGTGGGTTACGCTTCGGCGGGGCGGTGTGGACTTGTTGGGCCGAAGGGCCTGTTTCCACACTGTAAGTAATCTAATCTAATCTAAAAGATCATTGAAGGTGGCAGAACCGGTAGAGAGAGCAGCTAATAAAGCGTACAGCATCATTAGCTTTATTAATACGGCATGAAGTATAAGTAAGGAGGTGATGTTGAACTTGACACTTATTAAACCTCATAATGTATTGTGCTCACATGTGAGTTCCTCATTATAGGAAACATGAATGCATTGGAGAGAGCAGAAGCTACTTAAAAGAATGTTTCCAGGAATGAGTAATTCCAGTGATTGAAAAAATTGGGACTGAATTGGAGGGAAGAAGGCTGGGAGGAGATGTACTTAAGGTTTTCTCAAAATCCTGATTGGACTAGAAAGATGAAATAGAAAGAAACAAGAAGCATACATTTCAAGTAATGTGTAAACGAAGCAAGATGTGGTGATCAGAGAGAGAAAACAAAACCTTTTCACCCTTGATTCGTGGTTAGATATGGAATGTACTGCCTGGAAATTTGATCGGAGCAAGTTCAGTTGAGACATTCAAGAGGGGCATTGGATGGTTATTTGTATAGAGATGATGTGCAGGGACATGGGGAAAAGGCAGGAGCTTAGCTCGCAGTAATGGAATCATTTCCCGTGTGACAGGTACCTATTACAGTGTTTGCACCATCTCCACTCTCTCGTGTTATCCTGTAACAATGGCCTGCATTTATATAGCTACTCCAGCATAGGTGAAGGAGTGTAAATAGAATAGACAGAATAGAATAGAAAAGTACAGCACAGAACAGGCCCTTAGGCCCACGATGTTGTGCCGAGACTTAATCCTAACATAAAATATAGTAACATAACCTACGTACCCCTCAACTCACTGCTATCCATGTGCATGTCCAGCAGTCGCTTAAATGTCCCCAATGACTTCGCTTCCACCACCTCAGCTGGCAACGCATTCCATGCATTCACAACTCTCTGCGTAAAGAACCTACCTCTGATGTCTCCATTTATACTTTCGTCCTAATATCTTCAAACTATGACTTCTCATACCAGTCAATCCTGCCCCGGGGAAAAGTCTCTGGCTATTGAAGCTAATGAGCAAAGTTAGCACCAAGCCACATGAGAAAACACTGAGACAGGTGACCAAGAGGTAGACTTTAAGGAGCATCTTAAAGGAGGGGAAAGAATCTGAGGTGTAGGGAGGGAATCTGAAAACTTGGGGTCCCAGATGGCTGTAGACACGGTCGCCACAGCACAGTATTAGGAGCAGCAAGGTGCAAGAGGCCAGAAATACAAGACTCAGGGTCTCAGATTGGTCAAGCAAATGGATATATGTATGTGGGCATAGAAGGATTCAAAAACTTCAACATGATCCAAAAGTGACTCTGTTCCATTAGTGCTTCACTGACTGTACAATGCACTAATGGGTGATAGAAAAATGCAAGTTCTTTTTTCAATATTTTTCTTTCAATAATATATCATCCAACTTACCATAAGCCTTGATCTGGGAAATGTATGTCACTGTGTATCAACTGTTTAACATGAAAGGCAGTCAGTTAATTTGGACTTGGTTCAGATCTCAAAGCAGGAACAGTAAATACCAACTAGGCTCCGATTTACTTAAGAACTATAAAAAATAGTTGGATGAGGTGGCATTAGTGTGGCATATTAAGCACAGCTGGAATTTGTAGAAATGGAATCTTGATATGTCTGTTGTTATAAAGCAGAAAATTCCTGCCAAGCATCTATTTTAGCTTTCCTTAATAATTTTGGCAGAAACCTATTTTGAGTGTCAGGTTGCAGAGTGAAATGGGCAAGTTTAAATCCAATCATAAAGTTGTTGTTTGCTGATGATGCCTTTGATAACCAGGGTAAAGAAAGTTAAAACATACCGGAGACATTTTGTTTATTTTGTTTGCCCCTGATGCAGAGTTGGCGTTAACTCCGTCTACCTGCTTTCCTATTATTCTCTTCACTGTGACCAGCTACAGCCTGATGTGATCCCTACTTCAGTAACTGAATCTGTTATTTTGACAGTACGTTACAACCCCTCTGTGTAACAACAAATACTTCTGTCCAAAATCTATTTAATCTCCATATCTGGTCCCTTTGTTTTCAGCAACTCTTCTTTACTTCAGATTTTTTTCCCCATCCCTAATTGTCTAGAGGGCAGTTAAGAGTCAACTGTCGGTCTGGAGTCACATGTAGGGCAGACCAGGTAAGGATGGTGGTTTCCTCCTCCAAACGACATTAGTGAACCACATGGGTTTTTCCTGACAATTGACAATGGATTCATGGTCAACATTAGACTCTTAATTCCAGATATTTATTGAATTCAAATTCTACCATTAGTCACGGTGGGACTCAAACACCATTTACCTAGGTCTCTGGATTAACAGTCCAGCAATAATAGGCCACTGCTTCCATCTAGGCATAGTTAAAAAATCACACAACACCAGGTTATAGCCCAACAGATTTATTTGGAACTACTAGCTTTCGGAGCACTGCTCCTTCATCAGGTGGTTGTGAAGCAGGACCACAGTGGCACAGTGGTTAGCACTGCTGCCTCACAGCGCCAGAGATCCGGGTTCAATTCTCGCCTCAGGCGACTAACTGTGTGGAGTTTGCACATTCTCCCCGTGTCTGCGTGGGTTTCCTCCGGGTGCTCCGGTTTCCTCCCACAGTCCAAAGATGTGCAGGTCAGGTGAATTGGCCATGCTAAATTGCCCGTAGTGTTAGGTAAGGGGTAAATGTAGGGGTATGGGTGGTTTGCGCTTTGGCGTGGCGGTGTGGACTTGTTGGGCCGAAGGGCCTGTTTCCACACTGTAAGTAATCTAATCTAAGACACAGAATTTATAGCAAACTACTACAGTGTCATGCAACTGAAATGATATATTGAACAAACCTGGATTGTTGTTAAATCTTTCCTCTTTTAGAATGGGTTACAGGTTTCGGTTCATCAACATGTAAATCCCAGAACTTCTTTTAAGTCACATTCTCAAGCTAAGTTAAGGTTTTATACAAAAAAAGATGACATCCCAGCTCAGACAATGCATTTAAGGTGCAAGGTTACAGTCTGTCAGTATCCCAATCTTGGGTCAGACTGGTTCTATTTCCAAAGTGGAATTTACAAAATATTACATGGATTGACTGTTGTGCATTTTTTGAGCAAAATAGAATGTAACTGCAAATGTAATTCAGCAAATACAAATTCACCCCATAGATGTGTGCGTGTGCAGGAGAGTTAGAGTGAGTGTGTACCTGTGAGTGAGAGTGCACTCAGAGTGTGTGTGTGTGTGTGGAAGCTTGGTAAAGTGTGTGAGTCAGTGTGATGGAGTTTATAGGCCTGTGAGAGGGTGCGTGCGTGGGAGTTAGTGGGGGTGTGTGTGTATACATATGAGACAGGGTTTGCTTGAGTGTGTATGTTTGTGAGCGTGTGTGTGTGAGAGAGAGAGAAAGAGTGTGTATAGTGTAATGTGGTCCCCTGTAGTGTGACATGAACCCAAAGTCTTGGTTGAGGCCATCCTCACGGGCACCGAACTTGGCTATCAGCCTCTACTCGGCTACTTTGTGTTCTTGCCTGACCCAAAGTCCACCTTGGTGGATGGTCACCTGAAGATCCAAGACCGAATGTCCCTGACCACTGAAGTATTCCCCAGCTGGGAGGGAACACCCCTGTCTGGTGATTGTTGTGCGGTGTCCATTGTTCTAGTGTCTGCTTGGTCTCGCCTCAGGACACAGCGCAACAACCACCAGACAGAGACATTCCCTCCCAGTCAGGGAACTCTTCAGCAGTCTGGAACATTTGGCCTCAGATCTTCGGGTGACCATCCTCTAGGGCGGTCTTTGGGACAGGCAACCACACAAAGTGGCCGAGCAGAGGCTGATAGCCAAGTTCAGTACCCATGGGGATGGCCTCAATTGGGACCTTGGGTTCATATCACACTACAGGTGACCCTACTGCACTAGTCTTGCTCTCTCGCTCACTCTCACTCTCTTGCTCACTCTCACTCTGACTCAAGATTGGGATACAGACAGACTCTAACCTCACACCTTTAATGCATTGTCTGAGCTGAGATGTCACCTTTTGTTATAAAACCCTAAGTTATCTCAAAAATGTGACTTAAAAGAAGTTCTGGGATTTACATATTAATGAACCAAAACCGTTCCAAAAGATGAAAGACTTAACAACAATCCAGGTTTCTTCAATATACCATTTCATTTGCATGACACTGTGTAATCTTTTGCTATACATTCTGTGTCCTACGATCTTATACTCCGCAACCATCTGATGAAGGAGCGGTGCTCCGAAAGCTAGTGCTTCTAAATAAACCTGTTGGATTATAACCTGGTGTTGTGTGATTTTTAACTTTGTCCACCCCAGTCCAACACCAGCATCTCCACATCGTGTCCACCTGGAGTGAGAGGGACAGAGAGTCTAGCACAGTCTGTGCCATCTCCCTGTTATTTTCAACACTATTTAAATAATGTCACTGTTAGAATATTTGATCGTTATCAACGCAGGATCACTATCGTAATTTTTTTTAAAAAGGAAATTGGGTAAAATTTGGAAAAAGTTGAAGATTTCCAGGGAAATGTAGGAGAAGCAGGATTCCTACTTTCAACTCACTGCGTCAATGGCATTCCATAAAATCAAGGTTACATGAGAGGGTGGGGTGGGGGGGTTCATCTTGTGTAGTTTGAGATTATCGATTTCTAATGCCTTGTGGAAGCAGTCTACTTGTTTCATGATGTGGAGATGCTGGTGTTGGACTGGGGTGGACAAAGTTAAAAATCACACAACACCAGGTTATAGTCCAACAGGTTTAATTGGAAGTACACTAGTTTTCGGAGCATTGCTCCTTCACCAGGTGGTTGACGAACCCCCTGATGAAGAAGCGGCACTCCAAAAGCTAGTGTGCTTCCAATTAAACCTGTTGGACCAAATTGTGTGCGTGTTTCATGACTTTTTGTTTTAGTGTTTGTGAGATCTTGTGGGAACCTACAACGTACAACCACTTCACAAGCCGGTTACCCAGTACATCTTTGACAGCCTCTGCACATCCCCACGGATTTCACACTCAGTGAAGCACCTTTTAGAGCATAGTCACTGCTGTGATGACAGAAGTGTGACCAACAGCAGCACAGCAAGATCCCACGCCGTGCAGTGATGGTCACATCATCTGCTAAGGTGATGGAGAGGAAGGATAAATACTCAACAGTTTGTGCGGCGCAGCTCCCTACATTTCTTCAACTTCATAACTTGTAATCTACCACACTGACCTGAGAGAGCTGAGTGTTACATCTCATTGCAAAGACAGCACTTTCCAATAACACAACATTTCCTCTGGACTGGACTGAACTTAAGTCTAGATATTTGTGCTTTGTTTTCTGGAAAAGGACATGAATATGCACTTAAAAGAAAATTTCCCATGAGACTCCTTTCAGTCCCACACTAATCTCACAGTCCACACCTCCCTCCCCCTTAGCTCTGTATTAATTCCCAAATTAATCCCACTGTCCTATGCTCTCCCCATAGCCCTATATCAATCCCATTCTAATCCCACTGCCCTATAGTCTCCCTATAGCCCTATATCAATCTCCAAACTAATCACATTGCCCCATTCTCCCCACATTGCCCTGTATCAATCTCCAAACTATTCCCACTATCAGTCTCTCCTCATAGCCTATATCAGTACCAAACTAATCCCTCCCCATATCCCAAACCAATCCCCAGCCACCCACAGTCCTGCTCTCTCGCCATAGCCCACTATAAATCCCAGACTAAACCCATTGTCTCCCAACATGCTCTAGTGAAGCAATGGTAGTGTCCCTGTCACTTGACTAATAGTCCTTGGTTCAAATCTCACCTGCTCCAGAGGTGTGTCATAACATCTCTGAAAAGTTTGGTTCAAAAATATCTAGCTTGAATCTTCAAACTGCTCCACTATTTATGCCTTTATTTTTTACCTTTTAAGTAGCATCCTCTCACTCCATCATTGTTAGTGGTTAAACAGTCCCCCCAGTCATCTGCCTGAAGATGTTTCTGAAACAGTTCCATTCACTCAATGACACTTTTGAGTTGATAAACTTCCCCATCACTCTACACAAATCCTTTACAGTTTAAAAAAACTTAAATGAGACTTTATATCTACAACTCTTCATATGGAGAGTGTCTGTGATATTTTATAATGTTAGGGTACAGCGGTTTAATATTATGTTCCCTGGGGTTTATGCTGTTGTTGATATTTTAAAAAGAAAATTGTAAACAAAATATAACTGTGGCCTTTTCTTCATTTCATTAAATTTGATAATTTAATAATCAGTGAGTTATGATGATCTGGAACGTAGATAGATGAAAATTGCATTAGGAATTGTTGATGAGAAATGGGTGAAGAAAATTTGAAAAATGAGAGATTTAGATGGTAGTAGCCCAGGAGTGAGAGAGTGTGGAGCATGTTAAATAGACTCTCAGATTAGTAGGTTTTTACAGCATACAAAGAGGCCATTCAGCCCATCATATCTAGCAGCTCCTGAAAGAGCTCCGAGCTGGTCTCATTCTCCAGCCCTATCAATCCCCACACTAATCCCACTGCCACATGCTCTCCCCCATAGCCCTGTATCAATCCCCAAACTAATCCCACTGCCCCATGCTCTCCCCATAGCCCTGTATCAATCCCCAAACTAATCCCACTGCCCCGTGCTCTCCCCATAGCCCTGTATTAATCCCACTGCCCCCGTGTTCTCCCCATAGCCCTGTATCAATTCCTAAACTAATCCCACTACCCTATGCTCTCCCCATAGCCCTGTATCAATCCCCAAACTAATCCCACTGCCCCATGCTCTGCCCCATAGCCCTGTATCAATCCCACACTAATCCCACTGCCCCATGCTCTCTCCATTGCCCTGTATCAATCCCCAAACTAATCCCACTGCCCCATGCTCTCCCCCATAGCCCTGTATCAATCCCACACTAATCCCACTGCCCCATGCTCTCCCCATAGCCCTGTATCAATCCCACACTAATCCCACTGCCCCATGCTCTCCCCCATAGCCCTGTATCAATCCCCAAACTAATCCCACTGCCCCGTGCTGTCCGCATAGCCCTGTATCAATCCCCAAACTAATCCCACTGCCCCATGCTCTCCCCCATAGCCCTGTATCAATCCCACACTAATCCCACTGCCCCATGCTCTCCCCCATAGCCCTGTATCAATCCCACACTAATCCCACTGCCCCATGCTCTCCCCCATAGCCCTGTATCAATCCCCAAACTAATCCCACTGCCCCGTGCTGTCCGCATAGCCCTGTATCAATCCCCAAACTAATCCCACTGCCCCATGCTCTCCCCCATAGCCCTGTATCAATCCCACACTAATCCCACTGCCCCATGCTCTCCCCCATAGCCCTGTATCAATCCCACACTAATCCCACTGCCCCATGCTCTCCCCCATAGCCCTGTATCAATCCCCAAACTAATCCCACTGCCCCGTGCTGTCCGCATAGCCCTGTATCAATCCCACACTTCTTAATCGTGTACTGTACCTGCATCTACCACTCCCTCAGGCAATTTAGTCCACATCTGAAGCAGTTTCTGTGAAAAAGTTGCCCCCTCATGTCCCTTTTCAATCTTTCTCCTCTCACTTTCAAAATATGCCCTCAGATTTGGACTCCCCCCACCCTGGGGAAAAGAGCCTTGCTATTCACTTTGTCTATGCCCCTCATGATTTTATAAACCTTTGTAAGGTCACCCCTCACCCTCCTATGTTCCAGTGAAGAAGGTCCCAGCCTATCCAGCCTCTCCTTATAACACAAACCCTCCATTCCCAGCAACATCCTGGTAAATCCTTGGTCAGCACGGACAAGTTGGACCAGAGGGTCAGTTTCCGTGTTGTATGACTATAAGTCCAGCTCACTTTGAAACCTCCCGTGAAATCCTAATGACTGTCTGAGTAAAGATGTTTCTCCTCATCTCATCGGGATGTGACTCCCTACTTACTGACGCACCAACTAGTGGAAACAGAATATCCTCCTTTACCCTGTCAAAATTGTTCATCATTTTGAACACCTCAATGAGGTCACCTCTTAATCTTCTCTGCTTCAAGGAATATAGAATATCACAGCGCAGTACAGACCCTTCGGCCCTCGATGTTGCTCTGACTTGTCGAACCGATCTGAAGCCCATCTAACTTACACTATTCCATTCTCATCCATATGGTAAAAACAATGACTGAAGATGCTGGAAACCAGATTCTGGATTAGTGGTGCTGGAAGAGCACAGCAGTTCAGGCAGCATCCGAGGAGCTTCGAAATCGACGTTTCGGGCAAAAGCCCTTCATCAGGAATAAACATATTCTCATCCATATGTTTATACAGTGACCATTTAAAAGCCCTTAAAGTTGGAGAGTCTACTACTGTTTCAGGCAGTGCGTTCCATGCCCCTACTACTCTCTCAGTAAAGAAACTACCTCTGACATCTGTCCTATATCTACCACCCCTCAATTTAAAGCTATGCCCCTTTGTGCTAGCCATCACCATCCGAGGAAAAAGGCTCTCCCTGTCCACCCTATCTAACCCTCTGATTATCTCCTATGTCTCTATTAAGTCACCTCTCAACCTCCTTCTCTCCAATGAAAACGGCCTCAAGTCCCTCAGCCTTTCCTCATAAGACCTCCCCTCCATACCAGGCAATATCCTAGTAAATCTCCTATGAAACCCTTTTCCAAAGCTTCCACATCATTCCTATATAATGCGGTGACCAGAACTGTATGCAATACTCCAAGTGCGGCCGCACCAGAGTTTTGTACAGCTGCAGCATGACCTCATGGCTCCGAAACCCAATCCCTCTACCAATAAAAACTAACACACCATCTGCCTCTTAACAACCCTATCAACCTGGGTGGCAACTTTCAGGGATCTATGTACATGGACACTAAGATCTCTCTGCTCATCTACATTACCAAGAATCTTACCATTCACCCAGTACTCTTTATTCCTGTTACTCCTTCCAAAGTGAATCACCTCACACTTTTCCACATTAAATTCCATTTTCCACCTCTCAGCCCAAATCTGCAGCTTATCTATGTCCCTCAGCAACCTGCAACATCCTTAATCACTATTCACAACTCAACTAACCTTTGTATCATCCACAAATTTACTAACCCATCCTTCTACACCCTTGTCCAGGTCATTTATAAAAATAACAAACAGCAGTGGCCCCAAAACAGATCCTTGCGATACATCATTAATAACTGAACTTCAGGATGAACTTTCCCATCAACCACTACCCTATGTCTTCTTTCGGCTAGCTAATTTCTGATCCAAACTTCTAAACCTTCAATCCCATGCCTTTGTATTTTGTAAAATAGCCTACTGTGGGGAACCTTATCAAACACCTTACTGAAATCCATATACACCACATCAATCGCTTTACCCTCGTCCCCCTGTTTGGTCACCTTCTCAAAGAACTCAATAAGGTTTGTGAGGCACAACCTACTCTTCACAAAACCGTGCTGACTATCCCTAATCAAGTTATTCCTTTCTAGATGATTATAAATCCTATCTCTTATAACCCTTTCCAACACTTTACCCACAACCAAAGTAAGGCTCACTGGTCTATAATTACCAGGGTTGTCTCTACTCCCCTTCTTGAACAAGCAAACAACATTTTCTATCCTCCAATCTTCTGGCCCTATTCCTGTAGACAATGACAATATAAAGATCAAAACAAAGGGCTTGGCAATCTCCTCCCTGGCATCCCAGAGAATTCTCAGATAAATCCCGTCTGGCCCAGGAGACTTATCTATTTTTACATTTTCCAGAATTGCTAACACCTCCTCCTTGTGAATATCAATCCCACCAGTATCTCCTCGACAACATTGTCTTTTTCTAGTGTGAAAACTTACGAAAAGTATTCATTCAGCGTTTCCCCCATGCCCTCTGACTCCGATACAGGAGGGTAATCCAATTTTCTCATAGTTCTAAGGAAGAGTCATTGGACCCAAAATGTTAACTCTGCTTTCTGTCCACAGATGCTGACAGACTTGCTGAGTTTTTACAGCAATTTCCATCATCTCTAATTCATAGAATCCCTGCAGCATGGAAATAGGCCATTCAGCCCATCAAGTCCACACAAACCCTCCAAACAGCATCCCATCCAGACCTTACACCCACACCCTATCCCTGCATTTTCCAAAGCTAGCAAACATACATCCCTGGATACTATGGGCAATTTCCCTTCGCCAATCCATCCTAACCTGCACATCTTTGGACTGTGGGAGGAAACCCACACAGACACAAGGAGAGCATGTAAACTTCACATCGACAGTTACCTGAGGGTGGAATCGAACCTGGGAACCTTGAAGCTGTGAGGTAGCAGTACTAACCACCGTACCACCTCAGCTCTCTCTTGGTCTTTAATATCCTTCATTAAACAAGATGCTCAGAACTGACCAACCCACACCAAATCAAAAATAGAAATTGCTGGAAATTGCTCAGCAGTTCTGGCAGCGGCTGTGGAGAGAAATCAGAGTTAACCTTTCAGGTCCAGTTCATCAGAACCGGACCTGAAACATTAACTCTGATTTCTCTCCACAGATGCTGCTAGACCTGCTGAGCTTTTCCAGCAATCTCTGGTTTTGCTTCTGATTTCCAGCACACTCAGTTCTTTTGGTTTTCATTTAGCACCACACTCCAGATAGGTCAGAAGCCACAAGACACCAGGTTACAGTCCAACAGGTTTGTTTGAAATCACAAGCTTTAATCTGTTGACTATAACCTGATGTTGTGTGATTTCTGACCTTGTCCACCCCAGTCCAACACCAGCACCTCCACATCGTGACTCCAAATGGGACCAATGAATTGGAGCTCTGCTGAAGAGCTAGCAAAGGCACAACTGGCCGATTGGTCTGTCCTTGAGTTGGTTTAATACCCTTTGGTCTGGAGTAATAATATCGAACGCCAGATGGCGCCGGGTAGCTCCAAAACTAGTCGCTTGAATTTATTCTTTGAGAGTATTTATTAGTTCAGGGATATTTGATGTGGGGATTGGGAGGAGGTTTTATAATAATTAAAGGAGTGTTTTCTGCGCAAGTTTGGAGGCTGTGCCTGAGTTAACTAACGGCAGTCTCACTCAGAACTACTCCCAGGAATTCCTCCCCCTGAAATTATTGTTGTGCAAAACTTCTGAGACTTGTTTTGAAGTGGAAAACTTTTAAAGCAGGGAGGGAGGAAAGGACGGAGATTTATTTTGTCTGCATTTCTCTGTGAGTGCCACTTTTTATTCAGCCCTAACACTAGCAAATACCTTGTATTCCTGTGTTAAAAATGTTCAGTTGGATGAAGAAACACGAGAAGAAGAAGGAGGAGGTTATTGAGAAAGCTCACACAGTGACTGAGGGGCTGAAGGAATTGTACAAAACGAAGCTTCTGCCTCTGGAGAACTTCTACAAGTTTCACGATTTCCACACCCCCTCCCTGGAAGATGCAGATTTCGACAATAAGCCCATGATCCTGGTGGTGGGACAGTATTCCACCGGGAAGACCACCTTCATCCAATACTTACTGGAGGAGGATTTCCCTGGGAGTAGAGTGGGACCCGAACCCACCACTGACTCCTTCATCGCTGTGATGCACGGAGAGACAGAGAGTGTGATCCCTGGGAACGCCTTAATGGTGGACGCCAAAAAACCTTTCCGCAAACTCACCCCTTTTGGAAATTCCTTCCTCAACAGGTAAATATAAACCCTCCCCACTAACCTGCTCGAAGTTATCTTTCAAAATTTTCAACTGAAAAGGGAATTAAATTAACACTTTGAGGGGAAAACAAACAAAATGCACATCATGGGAAAAAAAAGAGTAGGGACTGTATTCGGGACGCACTTCCAAGTGAGAGCCAGCATTCATATAATGGGCCGAGTGGCCGTCTCCTGGGCTGTGTGATTGGAGTCCACGCCACAGGGCTGTTTGGATTTGCTTTGTTCCCGGATTGGCCAATCTTGGTTAAAACCCTGAGATGGAAGAGTAGAGTAGGCCATTCGGCCCAGGGGGTCTGTTCCCCCCCCCAGTCCTGGCTGATTGGAACCCTCTCAGCTTTCCTGCCTTTAGCCTCTAATCCTCCATCCCCTTCCTGATTAGAAACCTTGTCTCTCTCAGCCTTGAATATACCGAATGACCCAGCCTCCAGAGCGCTCTGTGGTGAAAAAGAAATGCCACTCCCCTCTGGGAGAAGAAATTCCTCGTCATCTCTGTCTTCACTGGGCGACTGGTCACTCTGAGGTGATGCTACTTTCCCTCTGGTCATCAACTCCCCCACAACAAGGGAATGACCTTGCCATGTCTCCCCTGTCAGATCTCCCGAGAAGCTGTATGATTCAACAAGGTTCCTTCCCATTCTTTGCCTGTTAGCTTCAGTCCCTCTTGAAGGTGAGGGTGCTGGAGGGGGAGGGGTAGCTGAGGGTGGGTGGGGGGTGCAGGGGGTGAATATTGAGCAGGGTCGGTATTCCCGATGGCTGCAGGGCATTAGAGAGCGACTCCCTTT
The DNA here is from genome assembly GCF_047496795.1 of Chiloscyllium punctatum. Taxonomy (NCBI): domain Eukaryota; kingdom Metazoa; phylum Chordata; class Chondrichthyes; order Orectolobiformes; family Hemiscylliidae; genus Chiloscyllium; species Chiloscyllium punctatum. The sequence goes on along the minus strand of NC_092767.1, from coordinate 78,033,501 downwards.
AACCCACACAGTGGTTCCTCCACAAAGTCAAGAAACCCCAACTCTGAGCCTCATCACGCACTTGGACAATGGCCCTCCTGGTGGAACTACTTTATGAAATGAAATCGCCATGTTCCAGTTACAGAGCCCCATGCCTGATAATTCCCTCTCCTCCGGCTGGAGAGAATTCCTCACAGAGACCAGGCTCACCAGATCAGAATTTTAATCTGACCGTTTCCCTGGCCTGCCCCATCCCGTTAAGGTTTTTCTGTAATCCCGGGCTGCCTTCCCCTTTTCTGAAAGTAAGTGATGATTGAATCTGCTTCCACATTCCAAACCACAACAACTCAGGCTTAAAACACCTCGACATGTACTCATTCCCAATCCTCCCACCCTCCACTTCTGTCAGTTTCCTTAAACATGTCCCCTCTGGTTCCCAACCCTCTCACCAAAGGAAACTTCTGTCACTGAGGTGGAGTAGACCATTCGTCCCCTCAAGGCCATTCCACTGTGGCTGATAGTGGCCCTGACTACTTTTCTCTTCATTCGGAGGATGTCAGAGTATCTGACTGGGCCAGCATTTATTGCCCTCCCCCTAATTGCCCAGAGGGCAGTTAAGAGTCAACCATAGACTGTGGCGCTGGAGTCACATGAGGGCCAGACTAGCTGATTTCATTCCAGGATTAGTGACCCAGATAGAGTTTTCCTTCGACAACTGGCATCATCAGACACTTAATTCCAGATTTTTATTGAATTCAAACTTCACCATCTGCTGTGACAGGATTTGAACTCAGATTCCTCAAGCATTACCTGGGTCTCTGGATTAACAGTCCAGCAATAATACCACTAGGCCATTGCCTCCCGTAAACAATCCTAGGCATCTACTGGTACCGTTACTCCTAATCGTTTTGAACCTCTTTATTGAATCTCCCATCGCTGGTGCTGCTCAGACACCTCCCTTGCAGGGCATTCAGTTACAGGTTTTAAAGAAATAATATGTGGATACCTGCTGAACTAGATGGAGATGGTGTTGCAGAAGAGAAAGGAAGTTATTCACTGAAGAGCAGCGCGTCACGATAAACCATGACTTTGAGATCATTGTCAATGCAGTTAATAATTTCCAAATGACAGCACATATTTCTCTGATTACATCCCTCTCTTTCATACACGGACCAAATACTTAACTTCAGAAGCAATCATCCCAACACCCACAGACAGAGCTGCATCAAGACATTATTTCAAGGAGCTACATCACACTGCAGCACCTAAGAACTACAAAAAGCAGAAGAAAAATGTTCAAGAAAAACAGGTACCCAATAAACACAATCCACTGATTCCTCAGAAACAAACCCAAACAAGCAACACAATGTATCCAAAAACTATAACCACAGTAACTTACATCAAAGACATATCAGAAATGACTTGCAGACTACTCAGACCCCTTGACATCATGGTAGCCCACAAGTCTACCAAGACACTTGAACTGCAATAATGAACCTAAAGGATCCATTAGATACTATCAGCAAGTCATTTGCAAGATGCCCTGCAAGAACTGTAAAAAAACACTACATTGGACGAATTATCAGGAAACTTGCCATCAAGATACGTGAACACCAACTGGCCACCAAAAGACATAACCCACTATCACTAGTTTCTGTACATATAGACAAAGAAGGACACCACTTTGACTGGGACAACACACACATCCCAGGACAGGCGAAACAAAGACACGCAGAAGAATTCTTAGAGACACGGCATTCTATCCAGAACTCCATCAATAAACACATCGATTTAGTTCCTATCTAGCTTCCCTTGGGAAAAAAAGAACCGGAAATGACATCACCCACCTTCAGAAACCAAGACTTATAAATCAAGAGGCAGGACATACCACCAGCGTTTCACCAGAGACTCTCACTGATGATGTTACCTAGTCATGATTAGATTCGATTCCCTACAGTGTGGAAACAGACTTTTGGCCCACCAAGTCCACACCGACCCTCCGAAGAGCAACCCACCCAGACCCATTCCCCTATGTTTACCCCTTCGCTTAACACTACAGGCAATTTAGCGTGGCCAATTCACCTAACCAGCACATCTTTAGACTGTGGGAGGAAACCAGAGCACCCGGAGAAAACCCACTGGAAGAATGTGCAAACTCCACACAGACAGTCACCTGAATTGAACTCGGGTCTCTGGTGATGTGAGGCAGCAGTGCTAACCACTGTGCCACCGTGCCGCCCCAATGGTGACGAAATGTCTGAAAACAAACCTCCCAGCTCAGCGAGCTAACTTACAGACTTATCATCAACCAGAGCTACAAATCTGCTCAAAATTCCCTCTCTTTCTCTCCATCAGTCCATTTCCACAATATTGCCACACAGTGTGACCTGATCCTAAATCTAGCATCAATTCTGGGAACAGAACAGAAATGGCCATTCCCAAAGGAAAGAAATTTCCCAACTTTTGGATTTCCTTGACACTTTACCCCAGTCGTTCGTTGACCAGACGTTGAAACTTTGCAGCATGTTTAATGCTGGAATAGATGGTCCATAATAACTTTGTGCCTTGTCTCTGCACTCACTTCCTTCTCTGATGTCCTGCTTTGTAATGTTATCTGTCACCGTCCCCACCTCAATTCACCCGATAATCAAATATCCTTCCCTAACTCTGAATAGAACCACTCACTGGTTTTAAACGGACACCAGATACGACCTCACCAAAGCTGGAAGGATAATTATGGCTCTTGTGCTGTTCATGTGACTAACATTGGCGCAATGGTCCCAAGTATTTTATTAAATCACTGGATGTGGGCACTGCTGTTTGGACGAATGTTTATTGTCCCGTCCCTAGTTGCCCCTTGAGAAGGTGGGGGTGAGCTGCCTTCTTGACCCGCTGCAGTCCATGTGCTGTGGGTTGACCCACAATGCCCTTAGGGATGGAATTCCAGGATTCTGACCCAGTGACACTGAAGGAACGGCAATATATTTCCCAGTCGGGATGGTGAGGGGCTTGGAGGGGAACTTGTAGGGGGATGGTGTTCCCATGTATCTGCTGCCCTTGTCCTTCTAGATGGAAGTGAGTTTGGAAGGTGCTGCCTGAGGATCTTTGGTGAGTTTCTGCAGTGCATCTTGTAGATGGTACACACTGCTGTTACTGAGTGTCGGTGATGGAGGGAGAGGGTATTTGAGGATGTGGTGCCAATCAAGCAGGGGGGCTTCTTTGTCCTGGCTGGTGTTGAGCTTCTTGAGTGTTGTTGGAGCTGCCCCCATCCATGGCAAGTGGGGAGTATTCCCTCACACTCCTGACTTGTGCCTTGGAGATGGTGGGACAGGCTTTGGGGGAGTCAGGAGGGGAGTTACTCGCTGCAGGATTCCCAGCCTCTGACCTGCTCTTGTAGCCGCTGTGTTTATGTGGTGAGTCCAGTTGAGTTTCTAGTCAATGATAACCCCCAGGATGTTAGTAGTGGGGGGATTCAGTGATGCCGATGCCATTGAATGTCAAGGGGTGATGATTAGATTGTCTCTTTTTGGAGATGGTCATTTCCTGGCACTTATGTGGCACGAATGTTACTTGCCACTTGTCAGCCCAAGCCTGGATATTGTCCGGATCTTTCTGCATTTGAACATGGACTGCTTCAGTATCTGAACATTGTGCAGTCATTAGCAAACATCCCCATTTCTGACCTTTTGATGGAGGGAAGGTCATTGATGAAGAAGCTGAAGGTGGTTGACCTCAGGACACTACCCTGAGGGACTCCTGCAGAGATGTCTGGAGCTGAGATGACTGACCTCCAACAATCCCATCTTCCTGTGTACCAGGTATGACTCCAACCAGTGGAGAGTTTGCCCCCTGATACCCATTGATTCCAGTTTGCCAGGGCTCCTTGATGCCACACTCGGTCAAATATGACCTAATGTCAAGGGATGTCACTCTCATGCCTGGGGTTTGGTTTTTTTGATCGATGAACTATTGACCTGCCTGGTCCCCTGTTTCTAGTTGAACATGGGGGAAATCATTTACAACTGTAAAGCTGACAGACTGCCACCTGTTCAAACCTGACCTAGCCACCTCCTGGAGAATGTTCCTCTTATCCCAAGTGGAAATTGCCAACCTCAGTCGCAGTTGTTCCTCGTGCTTCACCTCTGGCATCTGGGTCCCTAAGTTCCAGAATTTTAGTGTGGAAACAGGCCCTTCAGCCCAACAAGTCCACACCGACCCTCCGAAGAGTAACCCACCCAGACCCATTCCCCTCTGACTAATGCACCTAACACCTAACACTAATTTAGCATGGCCAATCCACCCTAACCTGCGCATCTTTGGAACGTGGGAGGAAATGGAGAACCCGGAGGAAACCCACGCAGAATGGGGAGACCAGGCAGATCAATAGTTCATCGATCAAAAAAACCAAACCCCAGGCATGAGAGTGACATCCCTTGACATTAGGTCATATTTGACCGAGTGTGGCATCAAGGAGCCCTGGCAAACTGGAATCAATGGGTATCAGGGGGCAAACTCTCCGCTGGTTGGAGTCATACCTGGTACACAGGAAGATGGGATTGTTGAAGGTCAGTTGCCCGAGGCTGGAATCGAACCCAGGTCCCTGGTGCTGTGAGGCAGCAGTGCTAACCGCTGACCCGCAATGAATTCCCTCCCTAAACTTGTCAACTGTCCATCTGACTTTCAGATGGCCCTTAGAACCTACCCCTTTGATGAAGACTTTGACCATCTATCCTCCTGACTCCTGAAGCAGCCCGATGTTTGTTAGCTTCCCCTGTGAGGCAATCTTGATATGTTTTATCGCACCGAAGGCACTTTGTAGATGCAGGTTGTTGTTGTTGTTGGTTGTGGTTGGGTTGGGGTTCCTGATGAAGGGCTTATGCCTGAAACGTCGACTCTCCTGCTCCTCGGATGCTGCCTGACCAGCTGTGCTGTTCCAGCACCGTGCTTTTGACTGGTTCGGTTGGGGGTCTTGGCTGTACCGGGGGCACCATCTGATTGGCTTTTGAAGATGAAATGTTCAGTTTCCAGAGAATGTGAGGCCCTTTCTTTGTGAATTTGAATTTTTATTCGATCATCTGGATGTAGGTCACAGCTGGCATCGGGTCAAGGGAAGATGACAAGGGAATTGTTGGAAAAACTGACAAAGGGAAGGAACTGTTCTACCCTGAGCTGCTCTAGGCCTATACGTGACTCCAGTCCCAAGCCTACTCTGCCCTTAACCAGCCAGTGAGGAACACTCAAAATCCACTCATTTTCGGAGCAATTAAAAACAGACATTTAAGTGTCAACATCAGGAATAAATTCATTGGAGATAAACTGCAGGCATTTGTTAAAAGTTTCAGTGATTTGTTGACTTTGCTTAAAGTGTTTGTGGGAAAGCAAAGAGAGAATCAGGGCCAGGAATTCTCCTGTGCTCTGTGAGGGAAAGAGATGACCTTATTTGTCGAGAATCTGGAATGATTATAGTGTTTGCTGTGCCAAGTACATGCTTCTGGTAAAGGGTTGGAATTGGAGCCTGACTTTCATAGAATCCCTACAGTGTGGAAGCGAGCCATTCAGCCCATCAAATGGACAACAGGCCCTCCAAAGAGCTTCCCATCCAGAGTAATACTATCCTTGCAACACTGCATTCCCCATGGCTAACCTACACATTCCCAAACACCATGAGCGATTTCCCACAGCTAATCCACCCTGAACTGCACATCTTTGGACCAGGGGGGGAAACCCACACAAACACGGGGAGAATGTGCAAAGTCCACACAAACAGTCACCCAGAGGCTGGAGTCGAACCAGGGTCCCTGGCACTGGGAGGCAGCAGTGCTAACCACTGAGCCAACGTGCTGGACCAGAGCGATAGTCACAGAGGGAATTACTTGGACAAAGATCCAACCTAATTGGTGGGGTAGAGGGCAGCGTCTTATTGTCATTCAGGGTCAGAGTTAGGACAGATCCGGGGGAAGGGGCAGACACAGGGAGGGGTGAGGCACATGGTGGGGCAAGGGAAAGGGGCACTCCGGGAGGGGGGGTGCATGGGGAGGGGTAGGACATGTGGAGAGGGGACATGGGGCAGAGGGCAAGGGAGGGGTGGGGCACGGGGAGGGGTGGCTTAGGGAGGGGAGAGTACAGGGAGGGTGATGAGGCGATTCCCCTCACGTTTTTTCCTGCTCCTCCAAGGTGTCCGTCCCGTCTGTGCGAACTTCCCAGCACCCGGGCCATATCCCTCCAAACCCTTCCTTTTCATATACCCATCCAAATGCCTCTTAAATATTGCAATTGTACCAGCCTGCACCACTTCCTCTGGCAGCTCATTCCATACACGTACCACCCTCTGTGTGAAAAAGTTGCCCCTGAGGTCTCTTTTATATCTTTCCCCTCTCACCCTAAACCTATGCCCTCTAGTTCTGGACTCCCCGACCCCAGGGAAAAGACTTTGTCTATTTATCCTATCCATCCCCCTCATAATTTTGTAAACCTCTATAAGGTCACCCCTCAGCCTCTGACACTCCAGGGAAAACAGCCCCAGCCTGTTCAGCCTCTCCCTGTAGCTCAAATCCTCCAACCCTGACAACATCCTTGTAAATCTTTTCTGAACCCTTTCAAGTTTCACAACATCTTCCTGATAGGAAGGAGACCAGAAATACCAATGTTGTGTGTGTGTGTGTGTGTGTGTGTGTGTGTGTGTGTGTGTACTATATTATGGGTGTGATATAAATGAAGTAGTTGTTGATTGATCACTGATGGTGATCAGTGTATTGTGAGGAATTAACCATATCATCCGCCGACATTTCCGCCACCTTCAAACAGACCCCACCACCAGGGATATATTTCCCTCCCCACCCCTTTCCGCTTTCCACAAAGACCGTTCCCTCCGTGACTACCTGGTCAGGTTCACGCCCCCCTACAACCCACCCTCCCGTCCTGGCACCTTCCCCTGCTGTGTTTTTCCAGCACCACTCTGATCTAAACTATAGTGAGGAATGTTTGCTGTTTGTCCTTGTGTTACAGCATTGCCTCTGGACATCACCCTGAACCTCGCTCTCCTTTAAAAGGGGAGCTCTCCTGGTAGCTGTGGGAGTTGGGACGTTTCTATGATGGGCTAATATTTGTTTGATTTCCTGCAGATTGACCTGTGCCCAGCTGCCGAACAGAGTCCTGGAGAGTATCAGCATCATTGACACCCCTGGCATTCTGTCGGGAGCCAAGCAGAAGGTGACTCGAGGTGAGAGCATTCACAACCTCAACCCACCCCCACACAGTGTCTCCTCATCGCCCTGTGTTCAATGGACATTCACTGACTTGTGACTCTGTTGTTTCTCTGTGGACAAACTGGATGACAGCTGTTTGTTGTGGGAGTGAGGGCTCCCCCAGTCAGATGCTGAGTAAAGCTCCCTCCACGCGGCTTGACAATGTGCTCTAGCTTCACCACAAAGGGGTCTGTCTATCATGTCCACCTGAACGCTTTCTCACCTGAACCCGTTCCCAATGTAGAGAGGGTGCAAACTTTGGTTTAGTTGGAGGCAATGCAAGGAGGGTCTACCCACGTTCCTGTCAAACAGGGAAGAAAAGAAAGATTTGCATTGCTATAGCACCTTTCACAACCTTGGGATGTCTCAAGCATTTTAGAGACAATGAAGGGTAGTCCCTGCTGTTGTGTAAGGAGTCAACAAAGGAGAATCCAAGAGTGAAGTGGTGGTGAGGGTTCCATAGGATGGGGAGATAGTTAGTGAGGCTATTTACAGAGTGAGCAGATAATAAGGAATCTATAGAATAAAGAGATCCAGAGGAATCTTTACAATGAGGTGATAGTGAGCTTTCTAGAGAATGAGCAGATACCTATAGAATGAGGGATTAGTGAGAAATCTATAGGATGAGCATATTGTGAGGAATCTATAGGATGAGCATATGGGGAGGAATTTATAGGATAAGGACGTACAATAGCGCCTCGACATATGAACGACCCTGTTCACTAACCAATCAGTTTACGAACAGGATTGTATATAAAATTTTGCTTCAACGTATGTACAAAATTCAAGGTATGAGCGAAGGTACGAGCACAAAAAGCCCGTGTGCGACCACGTGGTTTCATTGTTCTGCTTTGCTACGTGCTTGATGATCGCAAGAGCTCTCGGGCCCCGCGTGATCTCACTCAGTTTGTCTTTGGCGCGTGCGCTGTGAGCAGCGTTCGTTGCTACGTCCAAGCATTCTTACGCTTTCCGAACAATGGGAAAAATTGATGCAGTTCCCGAACTTTTCGGTTCGCGAACCTGGTCCCGGAACGGATTAAGTTCGTAAGTCGAGGCCTGACTGTATTGATGAATCTGTAGGATAACTGTATAGCGAGGGATCGAAAGGATGATCACATAATGAGGGATGTACAGGATGTGCACATAGTGAGAAATCTATAGGATACACACATGGTGAGGAATCTTTAGGATGAGCACATGGTGAGGAATCTTTAGGATGAGATATCTATAAAATGAGGATATGGTGAGGTATCTATAGAATGAGGCGCTATTGGGAAATCTATAGAATTAACAGACAGTTAGGAATCTATGGAATGAGCAGAGAGTGAGGTATGTATGGAATGAGAGGGAGTCAGGAATCTATAGAATGAGGAGCTATCCATAGGAAACTAATGAGGACCCTATGGAGGATATTATCTCAGATTATGGTTAGAATGGGTTTGCTGAAACAGTGAGTATCAGAAAGCTGGAGGATAAATGAGAGAGTGTGAGACAGAAATGACCATGTGAGCATTGGGCCAGCATTCACCAGGCTGCTGTGGGGATGTCGGAAGGAATTATCACCTGTCTGATATCAGACCAGCTGCTTGGTTTGAGCTGGGAGATGTTCTCACAATAATCGAGCTCCCACAGCAGCTGTAGCTGGGGCCCTATATCCAGCTGTGTACAGGATAACCCTGTTACTTATTGCCAGTTGGGTGGACCACACAAGGAGAATTCTATCTAATCCTGCCCACTATGACTGTTTTGATCTTTATTGTTGTCACATGTACCAAGATACAGTGTATTGTTTTGCATGCAAATCCTACCTTAGATCAGTCCATCAGGGTAATAGAACAGAATATAGTGTTACAGCGGCAGAGAAGGTGTAGAGAAAGATTAACTCTAATATACAAGAGATCTGTTCATAAATCTGATAACAGCGGGGAAGAAGCTGTTCTTGAACCTGTCGGCCCGTGTGTTTGAGCTTTTGTATCCTCTGCCTGATGGAAGAGGGTGGGAGAGATTAGAACCGGGGTGGGAGGGGTCTTTGATGATGTCGGTTCCTTTCCCGAGACAGTGGGCAGTGTAGATGGAGCCAGTGGATGGGAGGTTGGTTTGTGCGATGGACTGGGCTGTGTTCACAGCTCTCTGTCGTTTCTTACTGTCCTGGGCAGAGCAATAATTCACTCATCAACACCTTCCACACTGTCTCCCATCAAATACTCCCAGGACAGGGACAGCATGGGGTGAGATACAGAGTAAAGCTACCTCTACACTTGTCCACATCAAACATTCTCAGGACAGGGAGGTGAGATACAGAGTAAAGCTCCCTCTACACTGTCCCCAACAACCACTCCCAGGACAGGGACAGCACGGGGGTTAGATGCAGAGTAAAGATCTCTCTACACTGTTCCATCTGGGTGCTGTATGTTGTAAGGGCAGTGTAGAGGGAGCTTTACCCTGTATCTAACTCAGATGTCTATAACCTGAGAGGGTTTGGTTGTGACACGTGAAGTGAAACATGAACAATGGCACTGCTTTCTGCTAGTCTCTGAGCAAGGGGTGGGAGGATGGGCTTTATCCAAAAAATCCTTCCTCCCTCCCGCCTTTGAGTCACTGATCACTCTCTGACTAGGGAACAGCGGGAAGGATAGATCTCAACAAGCAGCAAAATCCTCACTGAGGGTGCAAACTCATTTCTTAGTTTATTTGACAAAGTAACCTTCATTGCGCACAGAGTGACATCAGGTGTTCCACAGATTACAGTGACTCACTGCATACATTTCAGAAATCCCGATCCAAACTTCCACAGGAATTGGCCAGTCTGTGGCTAGAAACAGTTCTGCAAATGTTAGTAAAGGCACCACAGGGAGAGGGTCATTCAAGAACAGGAAGATCCCATGCTCAATACCTGACAAATGCACGGTGGCTCAGTGGTTAGCACTGCTGCTAGGAACCCGGGTTCGATTCCACCCTCAGGCGACTGACTGTGTGGAGTTTGCACGTTCTCCCCATGTCTGCGTGGGTTACCTCTGGGTGCTCTGGTTTTCTCCCACAGTCCAAAGATGTGCAGGTTAGGGTGGATTGGCTGTGGGAAATTGCCCCATAGTGTTCAGGGATGTGCAGGTTTAGGTGAGAGAGGGACAGGGATCAGAAGGCAGTTGGAGTGAGAGATGTCTCTATTTTAAATGTTTTATTAAATTACAGCCTCATAACCACGAACCATTCCACAGTAATGCTCCCGCGGTGGCTCCATTCCAATCTTCTTTCAGTTTTAGAGGATACTTCATCAGAATCTGAGGATTAGATTAGATTCCCTACAGTGTGGAAACAGGCCCTTCAGCCCAACCAGTCCACACTGACCCTCCGAAGAGTAACCCACCCATTTCCCTCTGACTAATGCACCTAACACTATCGGCAATATCACACGGCCAGTTCATCCTGACCCACACATCTTTCCGGAGTTTATTTTACTTAAAGTAACTTCAGCTCCCACCATCCCTCCCTCCCTCCCTCCCTCCCTCCCACCTACCCCCGAGAAACACAGCTGGGTTGGTAAAATGCCGACCACAAGCAACGTGTCGGAACAGGAGATGTTGCAGAGACTCTGTGAACTGATGGATTTGGAGCTGGTCCATTTTCCAGAAACAACAGCTGCCTGGAAATTGGCAAAACACTGAGCTCATTCCAGGAAGGAACCAGCGAGTGAACAGCAGCCTCACTCACTCCCTCACTCCCTCACTCCCTATCACACTCCCTATCACACTCCCTATCACACTCCCTATCACACTCCCTCACTCGCTCCCTCGCACACTCCCTCGCACACTCCCTCGCACACTCCCTCGCACACTCACTATCACACTCCCTCACTCACTACCTCCCTCCCTCACTCCCTCCCTCACTCACTATCACACTCCCTCACTCCCACACTCACTACCTCCCTCGCTCCCTCCCTCGCTCCCTCACTCACTATCACGCTCCCTCCCTCACTCACTCACACACTCCCTCGCTCCCTCACTCACTCACTACCACACTCACTACCACAATCCCTCACTCCCACCCTCACTCACTATCACGCTCCCTCACTAGCTCACTTGCTCCCTCACTCGCTCCCTACCACATTCACTACCACATTCACTCACTCCCTCACTCACTACCACAATCACTCCCTCGCTCCCACACTCCCTCGCTCCCACACTCCCTCGCTCCCACACTCACTCCCTCCCACACTCGCCCACACACTCGCCCACACCCTCACGCCCTCCCTCACGCCCTCCCTCACGCACTCACTATCACACTCACTATCACACTCACTATCACACTCACTATCACACTCCCTCACTCGCTCCCTCACTCACTCACTACCACTCATTACCACACTCGCTCCCACACTCGCTCCCACTCCCACACTCACTACCTCACTCCCTCACTCCCTCACTCACTCCCTCACTCCCTCACTCCATTACTCACTCCCTCATGCACTCACTCCCTCACTCTCTCACTACCACACTCACTCACTCCCTCACTCACTCAATACCACACTCACTCCCTCTCCCTCACTCACTCACTACCACACTCACTCACTCCCTCACTCACTCAATACCACACTCACTACCACACTCTCCCTCACTCACTTGCTCCCTCACTCACTACCACACTCACTCCCTCACTCACTCACTACCACACTCACTCACTCACTCCCTCACTCACTCACGACTACACTCACTCCCTCACTCACTCACTACCACACTCACTCACTCCCTCACTCACTCACTACCACACTCACTCCCTCACTCACTCACTACCACACTCATTCTCTCACTCATTCCCTCACTTACTCCCTCACTCTCACTACCACACTCACTCCCTCACTCACTACCACACTCCTTCCCTCATTCACTACCTCACTCACTCACTACCTCACTCACTACTTCCCTCCCTCCTTCCCTCACTCCCTCACTCACTCCCTCCCTCCCTCACTCACTCCCTCACCCCCTCACTACCTCACTCCCTACCTCACTCACTGCCTCACTCACTTCCTCACTCACTCACTACGTCCCTCACTCACTCTCACTCACACTCCCTCACTCACACTCCCTCACTCACTCACTCACTACATCAGAGCTGAAAATGTGTTGCTGGAAAAGCGCAGTAGGTCAGGCAGCATCCAAGGAACAGGAGAATCGACGTTTCGGGCATCAGCTCTTCTTCAGGAATGAGGAAGGTGTGTCCAGCAGGCTAAGATAAAAGGTAGGGAGGAGGGACTTGGGGGAGGGGCGTTGGAAATGCGATAGGTGGAAGGAGGTTAAGGTGAGGGTGATAGGCCGGAGAGGGAGTGGGGCGGAGAGGTCAGGAAGAAGATTGCAGGTTAGGAAGGTGGTGCTGAGTTCAAGGGATTTGACTGAGACAAGGTGGGGGGAGGGGAAATGAGGAAACTGGAGAAATCTGAGTTCATCCCTTGTGGTTGGAGGGTTCCCAGGCAGAAGATGAGGTGCTCTTCCTCCAACCGTCGTGTTGCTATGGTCTGGCGATGGAGGAGTCCAAGGACCTGCATGTCCTTGGTGGAGTGGGAGGGGGAGTTGAAGTGTTGAGCCATGGGGTGGTTGGGTTGGTTGGTGCGGGTGTCCCAGAGGTGTTCTCTGAAACGTTCCGCGCCGGAACGTTTCAGAGAACACCTCTGGGACACCCAGACCAACCAACCCAACCACCCCATGGCTCAACACTTCAACTCCCCCTCCCACTCCACCAAGGACATGCAGGTCCTTGGACTCCTCCATCGCCAGACCATAGCAACACGACGGCTGGAGGAAGAGCGCCTCATCTTCTGCCTGGGAACCCTCCAACCACAAGGGATGAACTCAGATTTCTCCAGCTTCATTTCCCGTTCCCCCCTCCCCCCACCTTTTCTCAGTCCCAACCCTCGGACTCAGCACCGCCTTCCTAACCTGCAATCTTCTTCCTGACCTCTCCGCCCCACTCCCTCTCCGGCCTATCACCCTCATCTTGACCTCCTTCCACCTATCGCATTTCTAACGCCCCTCCCCCAAGTCCCTCCTCCCTACCTTTTATCTTAGCCTGCTGGACACACCCTCCTCATTCCTGAAGAAGGGCTGATGCCCGAAACGTCGATTCTCCTGCTCCTTGGATGCTGCCTGACCTGCTGCACTTTTCCAGCAACACATTTTCAGCTCTGATCTCCAGCATCTGCAGTCCTCACTTTCTCCTCGAAGATTTTTCACTCACTACATCACACTCACTCACTCACTCCCTCATGCACTCACTCCCTCACTCATTCCCTCACTCATTCACTCACTCACTGACTCCTTCACTCCCTCATGGATTCACTCCCTCACTCACTCACTACCTCCCTCACTCATTCCCTCACTACCTCACTCCCTCACTCTCCCTCACTCTCCCTCACTCATTCCCTCACTTACTCCCTCACTCACTCACTCACTCCCTCACTCATTCCCTCACTCATTCACTCACTCACTGACTCCTTCACTCCCTCATGGATTCACTCCCTCACTCACTCACTACCTCCCTCACTCATTCCCTCATACCTCACTCCCTCACTCTCCCTCACTCATTCCCTCACTTCCTCACTCACTCACTCACACACTCACTCACTCATTCCCTCACTCCCTCACTCATTCCCTCACTCCCTCACTCACTCACTGACTCCCTCACTCCCTCACTCATTCACACTGACTCATTCACTCACTCATTCTCACTTATTCACTCTCACTCTCACACTCAATCACTCATCTGTCACTCACTCAGTCACACTCACACTCCACTCAATTACACTCACTCTCACTGAGTCATTCACTCACACTCATTCACACTCACTCACTCGGACACACGGGCACACACTCACTCACTCACTTGGACACACTCACTCAGATAAGTTCACTCGGATAAACTCACACTCACTCATTCACACACTCACATTGACTCACATTCATGGTCACTCGCATTTACACTCTCACTCACTCACTCTCACTCACTCACACTTGCTCGTGGTCACACTCACTGACATGCACAATGTCTGAACCTGATCCTATCAATATCCACTCAGTCTGACGCCCACATCCCCAAACATCGACATGGTGCCCATTTTCAACATGTTTTAAAGAAAAAATGGGTTTATTTCAACAATAGTTTTGCAAGAATCTTAATTTTCCCAGCACTGACCCAGGTCAGAGACAGAGAGAGAGAGTGGGAGAGGTCCCAGCACTGACCCAGGACAGAGAGAGAGAGAGAGAGTGGGAGAGGTCCCAGCACTGACCCGGGACAGAGAGAGAGAGAGAGAGAGTGGGAGCATGTTGGACTTTATTGTGAGGGAGTTATTTATACTTGAGTCTCCCTGCAGTTGTCCTGGCTCTTGGTGAGACCCACACTGGAATACTGAGAGTGGTTTTGAGCTGCCTGTTGAAGGAGGGGCCTAATTACATCAGGGGCCATATAGTATAGGTTGACTAGACTTCCCCCTGGGATGGGAGGGTGGTCCTACAATGGGAGGCCGGGGAAACTGGGCTGTTATTGTCTGGGGTTGATGGCAATGTGAGGTGACCAGGTTAGCCATGATCACCTTTAATGGCGGAGCCAGACTGAGGGGCTGAGTGGCCTTCTCCTCCCCCTGGTTCCGATGATCCCATCGAAACATTGAAACTTCTGACAGAGTTTGAGGGTGTTGACATTGAGAGGGTTTATTGGTGAGTTAGGGGGATGGGTCTCTGGAACATGGGGGTCTCGGGGTAAAGGGCTGATGGGTCCGGGCTGAGATGGAGGGAAATGTGTTCACTTGGAATCTTCAGGATCTCCTGTCCCAGAGGGTGGGGGCTCCATACATGAATATATTTCAGGCTGGGACAGACAGATTTTTGGGGAATCGAGGAGGATGGGCAGTGGACTTGGTGGGGTGGGGTAGACAGGGGGAGTGAAGGCTACAATCAGCTACAGTCGTATAGAATGATGGAGCAAGCTTGATGGGCTGAAGGGCCTTCTCCTGTCTTTTATATTCTGTACTGATCCGTGAGTCTGACAGGGAATGGGGGTGGGGTGGGGAATGGGATACCCCTTGTTCTTGATTCACCTCCATCAGCATTGTGGAGTGATCCACTAATCTCCGAGAGAGAGACAGCTCGGGATCAGGGATCATATTGGAGGAACCAGTCTGAGGACGAGACCCATCCGATGATTCACTCCCGGGCTCTGGCGAATTTCAGAAACAGAATCACAATCTCAGCCAAAAACACAAATTAAATTCAAATTACAGACTGCAACCATTCACCTCCCTCCCCCTCAGCAATCAGACATGGAGAACGTTCACAGCCTGGTGTAGGTGACCATTCAGCACCTTCACTGAGATACTGTACTGTGGGGGAGGGGGCCTTTAACATTCAGGGAGGGGTACCTGGATCTACAGGGGTGGGGGGGTGGGATGGTGATGTGCCAGGGTGGATCTGTATTACAGACAGCATTCCATCACAGCCTGTTCCATCCTGCCCTCCCCTGTCTTTACTGGTCAGAGTATTGAGTACAGGAGTTGGGAGGTCATGTTGCGGCTGTACAGGACATTGGTTAGGCCACTGTTGGAATATTGTGTGCAATTCTGGTCTCCTTCCTATCGGGAGGATGTTGTGAAACTTGAAAGGGTTCAGAAAAGATTTACAAGGATGTTGTCAGGGTTGGAGGATCTGAGCTACAGGGAGAGGCTGAACAGGCTGGGGCTGTTTTCCCTGGAGCGTCGGAGGCTGAGGGGTGACTTTATAGAGGTTTATACAATCATGAGGGGCATGGATAGGATAAATAGACAAGGTCTTTTCCCTGGGGTTGGGGAGTCCAGAACTAGAGAGCATAGGTTTAGGGAGAGAGGGGAAAGATATAAAAGAGACCTAAGGGACAACTTTTTCACGCAGAGGGTGGTGTGTGTATGGAATGAGCTGCCAAAGGAAGTGGTGGAGGCTGATACAGTTCCAGCATTGAAAAGGTTTCTGGATGGGTATATGAATAGGAAGGGTTTGGAGGGATATGGGCCTGATGCTGGCAGGTGGCACTAGATTGGGTTGGGATGGGCATATGGATGGGTTGGACCGAAGGGTGTGTTTCTGTGCTGTACAGCTCTATGACTGAGATGCCCCCTCTCTGGGATAGCAAAGGTGGCGAGGCCTGGAACACAGCTTGTCTCCAAAGGTGAAGAATTTGGGAAGTGGTCCTTTTATCAAAAGCCCATTAGCCTGTGGGATGTGATCACTGCTGGTGCTCAGTGTGTTTTTGATCAGCTGTCATTGGGATCCAGGTGATGGGAGGGATCCATGAAACCCTGAAATTCTGGATGTTTGTATTTGCAGTTATAAACTGTGAGCTTTGTTCAGTGTATCCTGTGTGCATAATAAACAGCGGAAACCTTTTTTGGGGGGAAGTAATGTTACTGAAAGATTCTAATCTCATGTTGAGTGTTTGTTTTCCATGGCATTGTGTTCCTCCATCTGCTTCAACTCTTTAATGAGATCATTGAGCTTTCAGTGTTCCAAACAATTAATGCTCTCCTTGTTATCCCTTCTGTAGTCTGCCACACAATATTCAGTGCCTTGGAGAGCAGTAAGGATTGTAGATACTGGAAACCAGAGACAATATAGTCATAGAGTCATAGAGATGTGCAGCACGGAAACAGACCCTTCGGTCCAACCTGTCCATGCCGACCAGATATCCCAACGCAATCTAGTCCCACCTGCCTGCACCCGGCCCATATCCCTCCAAACCCTTCCTATTCATATACCCATCCAAATGCCTTTTAAATGATGCAATTGTACCAGCCTCTACCACATCCTCTGGCAGCTCATTCCATACACATACCACCCTCTGCATGAAAAAGGTTGCCTTTTAGGTCTCTTTTATATCTTTCCCCTCTCACCCTAAACCTATACCCTCTAGTTCTGGACTTCCCAACCCCAGGGAAAAGACTTTAGATGTGAAGGTGGAACAGCACCCCCCCGAAATATTGACTTTCCTGCTGTTCGGAAGCTGTCTAACCTGCTGTGTTTTTCCAGCTTGACATCTACTGACAGAATAATCAGGACCTGGGATTTTTGATCTTAAAAGTCTGCAGCTGAATTGTCAGAGAGGGACATTGTTGGAACTTGCACTGAGGAATTTGGAGAGTGAGTGCCTGTAGTTTGCTCGGACAAAGCTGAACTTGCCCCAGGCTCCTCCGGGTGTGTCATAGAATCTGTGGAAGCAGGCCATTCTGCCCATTGAGTCCACACCAACCTTTCAAAGAGCATCCTTCCCAGACCCACCCCATCCATGCATTTACCATGGCTAACCCACCCAGCCTACACATTCCTGGAAACTTTAGCACAGTCAATCCTGCACACAGAGTCATAGAGTGATAGAGATGTACAGCACGGAAACAGACCCTTCGGTCCAACCTGTTCATGCCGACCAGATATCCCAACCCAATCTAGTCCCACCTGCCAGCACCCGGCCCATATCCCTCCAAACCCTTCCTATTCATATACCCATCCAAATGCCTCTTAAATATTGCAATTGTATCAGTCTCCACCACTTCCTCTGGCAGCTCATTCCACACACGCACCACCCTCTGTGTGAAAAAGTTGCTCCTTAGGTCTCTTTTATATCTTTCCCCTCTCACCCTAAACCTATGCCCTCTAGTTCTGGATTCCCCCATCCCAGGGAAAAGACTTTGTCTATTTATCCTATCCATGCCCCTCATCATTGTATAAACCTCTATAAGGTCACCCCTCAGCCTACGATGCTCCAGGGAAAACAGCCCCAGCCTGTTCAACCTCTCGCTATAGCTCAAATCCTCCAACCCTGGCAACATCCTTGTAAATCTTTTCTGAACCCTTTCATGGTTCACAACATCTTTCCGATAGGAAGGAGACCAGAATTGCACTCAATATTCCAACAGTGGCCTAACCAATGTCCTGTACAGCCATAACATGATCTCCCAACTCCTGTACTCAACACTCTGACCAATAAAGGAAAGCATACCAAACGCCTTCTTCACTATCCTATCTACCTGCAACTCCACTTTCAAGGAGCTATGAACCTGCACTCCAAGGTCTCTTTGTTCAGCAACATAGAGATGTACAGCAAGGAAATAAACCCTTTGGTCCAACCTGTCCATGTCGACCAGATATCCCAACCCAATCTAGTCCCACCTGCCAGCACCCATTAATTACCATTAAGTGTATAAGTCCTGCTAAGATTTGCTTTCCCAAAATGCAGCACCTCACATTTATCTGAATTAAACTCCATCTGCCACTTCTCAGCCCATTGGTCCATCTGGTCCAGATCCTGTTGTAATCTGAGGTAACCCTCTTCGCTGTCCACTCTACTTTCAAGTTTGGTGTCATCTACAAACGTACTAACTATACCTTTTGGACAGTGGGAGGAAACCCACGCAGACATGGGGAGAATGTGCAGACTCCATACAGACAGCCACCCAAAGGCTGGAATCGAACCTGGGTCCCTGGCACTGTGAGGCAGCAGTGCTAACCACTGAGCCACTGTGTCGGGGAAAACCTCAGAAGTTCCCTAATTTACAACACTAGCATGTCACCTTTGACCCCAGAGTCCCTTGCACAGTGAATGCTGGGCTGAGGTACAAATGGGGCAGTTGGTTAGTGAAGGTCCCAGTTTATGCTGAGAGTAGGTGGAATCTGCAGGGTGTCCCTATGGGATTTGGGATGGACCATGGAACCAGCAGCCTCTGTCAGCAGGTGTCTCTGCTTACAGGCAAACATACAAAATAGCAGTGGAAGTAGGCCATTCAGCCCCTCAAATCTACTTCACCATGAATTCCCTTCAAGGCAGAAGTGTTTATGTTTCAACCTCCTTACCTCCCTTTACTCCCTTTCACTTCCCATCTATCCACCTCGGTCCTAATGACCCCTTCTGAGGCTGACAGTTCAAAAGACTCTCATCCTTCTGGAAGAAAAATGTTTCTGCTCATCTGTCATAGAGCTGTACAGCACAGCAACAGACCCTTTGGTTCAAACCGTCCATGCCAAAAAAGATATCCTAACTTAATCCAGTCGCATTTGCCAGCACTTGGCCCATATCCCTCTAAACCCTTCCTCCCTTCCTATTCATATACCCATCCAGATGCCTTTTGAATGTTGTAATTGTACCAGCCTCCACCACTTCCTCTGGCAGCTCATTCCACACACTCTGTGTGAAAAAGTTGCCCCTCAGGTCCCTTTTAACTCTTTTCCCCTCTTACCCCAAACCTATGCCCTTTAGTTCTGGACTTCCCTACCCTGGGGAAAAGACCTTGGCTATTCACCCTATCCAAGGGTGACCCCTCCTTTTTAATCAGTGCCCCCTAGTTCCAGACTGACCCACCAGAGGGACCATCCTTTCCCCATCCACTGTGTCCAGACCATTCAGGATCTGATACACTCCAATCAGATCACCCCCTCACTCTCTAACCCCCAGTGGGGACAAGTCCAGTCTGTCCACTCTTTCCCCATCAAACAACCCCCTCCTCCCAGGGATCAATCCAGTAAACCCCCTCTGGACCACCTCCAATGCATTTATATAGTTCCTTCAATAAGGAGACCAAAACTGCTCACATTGTTCAAGATGTGGCCTCACCAATGCCCTGGCCAACTGAAGCAGAGTTTGTGGGAGGCAAGCGTTAGGGGTCATCGATATCAGACCATCACAAATAAATCCAACAGGGAATTCAAGAGAAATCTCTTTCCCCAACAAATGGGAAGAATGTGGGACTTGCTTCCACAGGGAGAGGTCAAAGTGAATAGTATCGATACATTTAAGTGGAAGCTGGATAAACCCATGATCGGGGAAAGCAACAGCATGATACTATGGGATGAATAGGTAAAGGGAGGTGGCTTATGTAGAGCATAAAAACCAGCACGGAGTGGATAGGCTGACTGGCCTTTTTCCAGGCTATAAATTCTGTAGGATGCCGTGCAAGGTTGTCCATCTACTTGATAAATGGCCTGTCTGTCTAACCTCACCTTGGCTGGCAGCCTGGTTGGAGTCTGGAAGGATATATTCAGACACTCCACCTGCCAACGAACCAGCAGGTCTCTGATGCCGTGGATTTACCAAGGAGCAGCCTCCTGTGCTGGGGGGGGATCTGGAACATGACTCTGTCAGTTCGAATACTCTCCTGACTGACATCTCACTTAGTTAAAAATCTCACAACACCAGGTTATAATCCAACAGGTTTATTTGGAAGCACTAGCTTTCGGAGCGCTGCTCCTTCATCAGGTGTTTGTGAAGTATAAGATAGTAAGACACAGAATTTATAACAAAAGTTTACAGTGGGATGTAACTGAAATTATATATTGAAAAAGACCCAGATTGTTTAAGTTTCTCATCTTTTAGAATGACCACATTGGTTTCAGTTCTTTCATATGTAAATTGCAAATTTTTTAAAAAAGTTTCATTCTGAAGTGAACTTTAACAATTGGTGTCATGTTGGCCCAGATAATATATTGAAGGTGTGAGCTTCCCTGTGTGAGACTTAGAGTCATAGAGATGTACAGCTCGGAAACAGACCCTTCGGTCCAACCCGTCCATGCCAACCAGATATCCCAACCCAATCTAGTCCCACCTGCCAGCACCTGGCCCATCTCCCTCCAAACCCTTCCTATTCATATACCCATCCAAATGCCTTTTAAATGTTGCAATTGTACCAGCCTCCACCACATCCTCTGGCAGCTCATTCCATACACGTACCACCCTCTGTGTGAAAAGTTGCCTTTTAGGTCTCTTTTATATCTTTCCCCTCTCACCCTAAAACTATGCCCTCTAGTTCTGGACTCCCCCACATCAGGGAAAAGACCTTGCCTATTTACCCTATCCATGTCCCTCATGATTTTATAAACCTCTATAAGGTCACCCCTCAGCCTCCGATGCTCCAGGGAAAACAGCCCCAGCCTGTCCAGCCTCTCCCTATAACTCAAACTCTTGACACTGTCCCGTCCCCCTAAGTGCAGGAACTCCCCACCTATATTTGGGACACTACCCACGCCTTTCACCTCCTCCAAGGTTTATGTTTCACTGGTCCCCCAACACCCCAACCCTGGCAACATCCTTGTAAATCTTTTCTGAACCCTTTCAAGTTTCACAACATCTTTCCTATAGCAGGGAGAGCAGAATTGAATGCAGTATTCCAAAAGTGGCTGAACCAATGTCCTGTACAGCTGCAACATGACCTCCCAACTCCTGTACTCAGTGCTCTGACCAATAACGGCAAGTGTGCTAAAGCCTTCTTAAGGTTTAAGAGTTCAGGTAGTTTTTCTATAATGTGATGGTTGTGTTCTTGTGCAACCCAATGTTATAGAAAAATCATACTTTAAAAACAGCGCTTAAAGTATGGGTGATGTAATCGTGTTACAGCCAACATATGTTTTAAACGTTCACGCTTTAGAAACAGTGTGGTAAAAACAATGACTGCAGATGCTGGAAACCAGATTCTGGATTAGTGGTGCTGGAAGAGCACAGCAGGTCAGGCAGCATCCGAGTAGCTTCGAAATCGATGTTTCGGGCAAAAGCCCTTCATCAGGAATAAAGGCAGTGAGCCTGAAGCATGGAGAAATAAGCTAGAGGAGGGTGGGGGTGGGGAGAAAGTAGCATAGAGTACAATGGGTGAGTGGGGGAGGGGATGAAGGTGATAGGTCAGGGAGGAGAGGGTGGAGTGGATAGGTGGAAAAGGAGATAGGCAGGTAGGACAAGTCCAGACAAGTTAAGGGGACAGTTACTGAGCTGGAAGTTTGGAACTAGGGTGAGGTGGGGGAAGGGGAAATGAGGAAGCTGTTGAAGTCCACATTGATGCCCTGGGGTTGAAGTGTTCCGAGGTGGAAGATGAGGCGTTCTTCCTCCAGGCGTCTGGTGGTGAGGGAGCGACGGTGAAGGAGGCCCAGGACCTCCATGTCCTCGGCAGAGTGGGAGGGGGAGTTGAAATGTTGGGCCACGGGGCGGTGTGGTTGATTGGTGCGGGTGTCCCGGAGATGTTTCCTAAAGCGCTCTGCTAGGAGGCGCCCAGTCTCCCCAATGTAGAGGAGACCGCATCGGGAGCAACGGATACAATAAATGATATTAGTGGATGTGCAAGTAAAACTTTGATGGATGTGGAAGGCTCCTTTAGGGCCTTGGATAGAGGTGAGGGAGGAGGTGTTAGAAACAGTGTCCCTTGCGTGAAATGCGCATTATAGCAGAATGACCTGTATTTAAACAAACTCCCAGGGTAAACTTTAAATCTGCTGAGATTCCAACTCAAACTGATTGCCCTTCTTCCGTGCACCCACTGACCCCCACTGGCTCCCTATCGAACAGCACCTTTATCGTGTAAGGTCAAGGGTTAATGTTGCAGTCTGCTTTCGGCTCCCACCCAGCCTGATGATGTCAGACGGGAAAAGAAGATAAAATAAAGAACTGCAGATGCTGGAAATCCAAGACAAAATCCGACAGTGCTGGAGGGACTCAGCAGGTCTGGCAGCATCTGCAGAGAGAGAAAACAGACTCAACGTTTTGGGTCCAGAGACCCTTCTTCAGAGGAGGATTCTGGTCCGAGATCTTAATGGTGAAAGATATGACTTTGCTGGTTCCTTCGTCATGTTCTCTCCAGGAGCTGTGGGTGTTGTTGACATGGACATTATTTGTTTGCCCTTGAACCACGTCACTGTGGGTCTGGAGTCACGTGTACATCCAGGTGGGAATGTTCCTGTCCATCACCAGGGTTTGGGACATTGGTTGGAGAGGAATGTCCAATGGGTCATCATGGCCCATGTAGATATGACTGTCACAGGGAGGAGCCAGACTGAGATTGACCCTGTCAGGACCCCAAAGGTTCATAAGCACTGGTTGATGACCTCAGCCCAGTGCACACTGGCATCAGTCCATCAGAGGAGAGGGATGAAGGTGTGGTAAAGGCCGCAGTCAGAGAAATGGGATTCGGTTGATGGGGGGGGGCACTGGCACTAGTCCTGGGGAGGGTGGGATCTGTAACAGTCAGATGGTTTCCACCTGAACGCTGCTGGGTGCCCTTACCAACCCCATGGCCAGTGACAGCGAGAAGGCCTCAGACTTTACCAAGGATCAGATTTGGGAAGATGCAAATCAAAGCCTAAAGGGAAAGCTATTAATACAAATATAAAAACTCGGAGCAGGAGGAGGCCATTCAGCCCTTCAAGCCTACTCCACTGTTCATTGAGATCATGGCTGATCCTCTATTTCAACACCATCCCTCCACACTCTTCCCAACCCCCTGACATCGTCCACATCGAGAAACCAATCTGTTTTTGAAAAGGTATTCAGTGAGCTGGTCTCCGATCCCATCTATGGTTCAGAATTCCTCAGGTCCATCACGCTCTTCCGAGTACCTCTCCCCATCTCAGTCCAAAAATGGCCACCTCGTACCCTGACTGAGTCACCCCTGGACCATCCCGTACCCTGACAGAGTGACCCCTGGACCATCCTGTGCCCTGACAGAGTGACCCCTGGTCCACCTTGTACGCTGACAGAGTGACACCTGAACCATCCCGTACCCTGACTGAGTGACCCCTGATCCATCCCGTACCCTGACTCAGTGACCCCTGCTCCATCCCGTACCCTGACAGAGTGACCCCTGCTCCATCCTGTACCCTGACAGAGTGACCCCTGCTCCATCCCGTACCCTGACTGAGTGACCCCTGGTCCATCCTGTGCCCTGACAGAGTGACCCCTGGTCCACCTTGTACGCTGACAGAGTGACACCTGAACCATCCCGTACCCTGACTGAGTGACCCCTGATCCATCCCGTACCCTGACAGTGTGACCCCTGCTCCATCCCGTACCCTGACAGAGTGACCCCTGCTCCATCCTGTACCCTGACAGAGTGACCCCTGCTCTATCCCGTACCCTGACAGAGTGACCCCTGGTCCATCCCGTACCCTGACTGAGTGACCCCTGGTCTATCCCGTACCCTGACAGAGTGACCCCTGATCCATCCCGTACCCTGACAGGGTGACCCCGGTTCTCGTCCATGTTGACCTATTTCCAGACTAACTGAGTCCCACCCGCCTGCGTTTGGCCCATATCTCTCTAAACCTTTCCTATTCACGATCCTGTCCAAATGGCCCCTTAACATTGTCACTGTGTCTGCATCTACCACTTTGTCTAGCACTTTATTCCACCACCCTCTGCATGAAAAAGTTGCCCCTTAGGTCTCTTTCATATCTTGCCCCCCTCACCCTAAACCAATGGCCTCTAGTTCTGGACTCCCCCACCCCAGGGAGAAGACTTTGTCTGTTCACTCTATCCGTGCCCCTCATGATTTTATAAACCTTTATAAGATCACCCCTTGGCCTCCGACGCTCCAGGAGAATAGTGTCAGCCTGTTCAGTCTCTCCCTACAGCTCAGACCTCGACAGCACCGATACTGAGTGATTGGGACTGTTGTTGCTTGGCTTAGGATGTCGGTGTGTTTGCAAACATTTGTTGCTCAGTTTCTGCTGAAGGTACTCGGGGAGAGTTTATCCTGGATCTGTTACAGCTGGACCGCCCTCTCCCTGGGGCAGAGCTCTGGAGAAAGCCTAAAGGCTTGTTTCTGCGAGTCTGTTGTTTCCCAGCACAGCCTTTTATGGATCTGTGTGGGGCTCGGTGTGTTACCGCTGACAATGGGGCGGGGCGGTTTCCTGGACGCAGTTCAGTTTTTGGATTCGGCGGATTGAGATCCTGTGTCCGCAGAAACCCATCTGTTAGTGAGATTCATTCCAGGCCCCGTCCCCTCCCACCCAGAGAGAGAGAGAGAGAGAGAGAGACTAGCCCATCCCCGAAACAATTTCCACAATCTGCAGGATGTCTCAGTCGGTTTGGCAACTGGGGTGGGGGGGGGAAGGAGCGGTTTTTGGGAAGATGGTGGCACAGCAGGATCCCATTGCAGCAGCGAGCATATCTGTTGGTTGAAAGGCATGGACCTCCTTGTCAGGGAGAGCAGCCAGGTAGAGTTTCCCATCACCACCCCCCCCCCCCACCCCCCCGCCGCCCCCAGGTAGAATTTCCCATCCCCCGTCCCCAACCCCCACCCACCCAAGAGGGCAGGGCGAGGGTTAATGATTCATTGGCAAACCACCACTGCCAATATTGCAGCGCTCCCTCAGCACTGACCCTCCGACAGTGCAGCACTCCCTCAACACTGACCCTTTGACAGTGCGGCACTCCCTCAGCACGGACCCTCCGACAGTGCAGTACTTCCTTAGCACTGACCCTCCGACAGTGTGGCACTCCCTCAGCACTGACCCTCCGACAGTGCGGCACTCCCTCAGCACTGACCCTCCGACAGTGCGGCGTTCCCTCAGCACTGACCCTCTGACAGTGCAGCACTCCCTCAGCGATGACCCAGAGTGACTGCGAGAGGCTGCACTGCGCTCTGATATTGGAGTCTTCCTGTGTGCTCAGTAAGCAACCTTTTATAAAGATTAATAGCACAACCACAGGCCATTCAGCCCGTCTGTCGCACTCTGGTGTTCCAGCTCCACATGAGCCTCCTCCTCAGCCCATATCACTTCCTTTTCTCCTTCTTTATCCACCTCTCCCTCCTGATCCACTTCCTGTAAATATATTGTCATGATTCAGTCCTCCCTGAGGGAGCGAGTGCCCCACTCTCTGAGTGAAGAGGTTTCCCCTGAAGTCCCCATTGGGTCATTAATGACGATTATGTATCGAATGGCCTCCGCTGTGGATCAGGAGAGACCAGATCACTGTTTTCCTTTGAGTGGACAATGCTGAGGGTGGGTCTGATGGAGCTGTATAAAATCCCAAGGGCCACAGATAGGGAGGAACATTTGCCATTAGTGGAGGAATCAGTAACCAGGGGTTGGCACAGTTTTAAGGGAAGGAGCAAGAGGTTTTTAGAGAATTGAAGAAAATGTTTTGGTGAGCACTGGGAGGGTGCTAGAGGCAGAAAGACAATTGAGAAGGTATTTAGATAAAGCATTGACATGCTGTAGTCTACAAGAGGTCCTTGTGGTGCAGTGGGGTTGGAGGTCTAGGTTATGTTAGAATCTTTGAATCCCCACAATGCAAATAGAGGCTATTCAGCCCGATGAGCCTGCACCCACCCTCTGTGCACCCATCCCACCCTGTCCCTGTAATCCTGCATTTCCCATGGCTAACTTCCTAGCCTGCACATCCCTGAACACTGCAGGCAATTTCCCACGGCCAATCCACCCTCACCTGCATGTGTTTGGACTGTGGGAGGAAACCGGAGCACTCCGGAGAAAACCCACACAGACACAGGGAGAATGTGTAAACCCCACACAGTCAGTCTCCTGAGGCTGGAATCGAACCCAGGTCCCTGGCGTTGAGAGGCAGCAGAGCTAACCACTGAGCCACCAGGGAAGTCCCAGCTGCTCCAATGGTGTGACTCTGATCAGCCCCCTTTGGAAAATGTCTTTGAATAGTTATGGAAGGCAGTTACGATGCAGTGGTAATGCCGCTATCTCTGGGCCTGGAGGCCAGAGGTGTGTACTGTTAAGTGAGGGAACACCGTTATAAAGGTATGGCCTTCTGCCTTGCAGGTTATGACCTTGCTGCTGTCCTGCAGTGGTTCGCTCAGCGAGTGGATCGCATCATCCTCCTGTTCGATGCCCACAAACTGGAGATCTCGGATGAATTCTCGGAAGCGATCCGGGCGCTGAAGGGGAACGAGGACAAGATCCGAGTGGTGCTGAACAAAGCCGACCAGGTGGACACCCAGCAGCTGATGCGGGTCTACGGGGCCCTGATGTGGTCACTTGGTAAAGTCATCAACACGCCTGAGGTCATGAGGGTCTACATCGGCTCCTTCTGGTCCGAACCCCTCCTCATCTCCGAGAACCGGAAGCTCTTTGAGCTGGAGGAGCAGGATCTGTTCCTGGATCTGCAGAACCTGCCTCGGAACGCTGCCCTGCGGAAGCTGAATGACCTGGTGAAGAGAGCCCGGCTCGTGAGGGTAAGAGGACACTCTACTTGTTTGGCAAGGGGGGGGTGGGGGGGGGGGGGCATCGCAGGATTGGGTAAATATACCGCATCAATGCTGAGCTTCTTCCTGCTCTCAGCTCGGGTCAGTGTAGTTATAAATCCAGCAGCCCCTCTCCCTGGGAAAGTACTGTCCAGTGGGTCAGTATCCTCAGTTGGAGCTGGTTTTGTGTTTAATGGTTGTGCACAGGAACACTCTTTGTTTATCTCAGTACGTCGAGGGAACAGACAAACCAACATAGATTCAAGTCTGAATAGTTGCCTTTGACACCAGGTCAGACATAATCCATGTCACAGGATTTTTCAAATTCTTGATGAATTTTTGCGACTGATCCCATTAATGTTTGAGCATTTCCAGTTGATACAGAGGGATTCCTAACACAGCAAACTGATAATGACCAGCTCATTGTTTGTTGATATTGATTGAAAGAAAAATATTGGCAAAAATACCCCTCCATTCCTCGCAACAGTGACATTGGGTGTTTCCCCAACAGCTCAGTTAGATAAGGTCTTTAATAGACCCTCTGACAGTGCGGCACTCCCTCAGCACTGATCCTCCGACAGTGCGGCACTCCCTCAGCACTGACCCTCCGACAGTGCAGCACTCCCTCAGCACTGACCCTCCGACAGTGCGGCGCTCCCTCAGCACTGACCCTCCGACAGTGCGGCGCTCCCTCAGCACTGACCCTCCGACAGTGCCCACTCCCTCAGCACTGACCCTCCGACAGTGCCCACTCCCTCAGCACTGACCCTCCGACAGTGCCCTCTCCCTCAGCACAGACCCTCCTACAGTGCGGCACTCCCTCAGCACTGACCCTCCGACAGTGCCCTCTCCCTCAGCACAGACCCTCCTACAGTGCGGCACTCCCTCAGCACTGACCCTCCGACAGTGCGGCGCTCCCTCACCACTGACCCTCTGACAGTGCCCTCTCCCTCAGCACAGACCCTCCGACAGTGCCATCTCCCTCAACACAGACCCTCCTACAGTGCGGCACTCCCTCAGCACTGATCCTCCGACAGTGCGGCACTCACTCCGCACTGACCCTCCAACAGTGCGGCACTCCCTCAGCACTGACCCTCCGACAGTGCAGCACTCCCTCAGCACTGACCCTCCGACAGTGTGGCGCTCCCTCAGCACTGACCCTCCGACAGTGCCCACTCCCTCAGCACTGACCCTCCGACAGTGCCCACTCCCTCAGCACTGACCCTCTGACAGTGTGACACTCCCTCCGCACTGCACCGTGAGGGTCATGTGTCTCTGGTGAAACTCAACTTTACCTTCTCTTGACTCAGTATCTGAAAGAGATTTGTTTAAAATCTCGAACATTCAGAATACCTTTGCTGTGGTTTTGTGCTGTTTCGGAATCAGTCCCTGAGTGATGGGAGTTTTACAAATGAACCATCGATGTGGCTCCTCAGCGATGGCCAGTGACCCCTTTCACCTCCCCTCCTCGTCATGGACGTGCAGGATGTGTTAACCGAGAGTGAGGACAGGAATGGAATGGGATATGAAGTACACCGTAGTTGAATAACTGGCCGGCTTTGAGAAGGTGGGGACAGCAGGATGGATCTTTGAATGGCAGTCCCATGTTTGGCGTGAATGTTTGACTTTTTGACCTGGATATTTGTGTGTCTTAGTGACTTCCTTTTTACCTCACCCTCATTGGCAGCTCCACTGCTCAGCTCAGGCCTGGGTCAGATTTCAGTCAGTTTCCATCACGTCTCCCCACCCCGGAGACACCAAACTGGCCTCAGCTCAGTCTCACACTGTTCCACTTCCCCTGGGCACAGTCCCCAGTCCAGTCCTCATCCCACCCCCTGAAATGTAATCAGGCTCAGAATTAACTCCTCAGAGGCTGATGTCCCATCACCAAGTTCCCCTTTAATTACATGGGGAGAGTTCCTGACCCTGACCCTGACCCAGCTCCCTCAGAGCCAGCTCTCAGAGTGAATAGAACCCCCGACCCTCCTGTTTCTATCTGTCAGCCAGGGCTCCCTGATTGGACCGTTTAACAGCCCCAATCAGGGAACTCTGATTCTATGAGATCCATCTGGTTACAATCCCTGAAGGTTGGAGTTTGCCTGGGCCCCAGCCTCTGCCCAGTGAAGGGTCTGGGTGAGGGTAGGACACAGTCATGATGATGTCAGCTTCCTCTCCACGGTCAATGCTCATTAGGCAAAACAGATTGACTCACAGCTCCATTGTCCCAGTATTGCCCAGTTTGAGCCATGGTCACTGTTTGATTACCTAATGTCCCTGCTGTCCCTGTCCTGGGAGTGTTTGATGAGGGACAGAGTACAGGGAGCTTTACTCTTTATCTAACCCTGTGCTGTCCCTGTCCTGGGAGTGTTTGATGGGGACAGTGTAGAGGGAGCTTTACTCTGTATCTATCCCCTTGCTGTCCCTGCCCTGGGAGTGTTTGATGGGGACAGTGTAGAGGGAGCTTTACTCTGTATCTAACATCACAGGTAGTCCTTGAGGAGAGAGAAAGAGACAGAGAGAGAGATAGAGAGGTTGAGATCACAGTGTGGCTGTCAGTGTTGGAGCATGGAAAATCAGTGATGGGCATGAGGCCAGAATTAGAGGAATTCAGAGAGATCCCGGAAGGGAGGAGATTCCAGAGATAGGGAAGGGCGAGGCCATGGAGAGATTTGAAAGCAGGGATGAGAATTTTAAAATCGAAATGCTGCTGAACTGGGAGTCAGTCCAGGGTGGGTCTTTTCACCATCTGTTTGTGAGATCTTGCTGTGCACAGGTTGGTTGCCTAGTTTCCTGCAATATCCAGGCAACTTCACATTAAACAAAGGTTCCTTCCTCAGCTGTGAGGTGCTGAGGGACTTGCTGACATTGTGAAATGCATGTCCCTTACATCGATTCTTTTAGATGACCATCAGCAATAAACAACTCCTTCCAATGAGCCAGTTTGCGCAAAGTGACATCCCACAGTCAGAGACAAGACGATGCACGAGGACAAATAGCAGTCCTGCCCATGACTGTTGGATTTCCCACTGCTCCCCTTCTGGATGGTTAATAGGGCAGGCAGGGCCAAGTTATAAGGTCTAAGGTGGCACCTCTGACAGTGCGGCAATCCCTCAGCACTGACCTTCCAACAATGATGCGCTGTCTCGGTACTGACCCTCTGACAGTGTGGCACTTCCTCAGCACTGACCTCCCGCAGTGCGGCGTTGTCTCGGTGATGACCCTCTGACAGTGTGGCGCTGTCTCGGTGATGTCCCCCTGACAGTGCGGCGCTGTCTCGGTGATGACCCTCTGACAGTGCGGCGCTGTCTCGGTGATGACCCTCTGACAGTGCAGTGCTGTCTCGGTGATGACCCTCTGACAGTGCGGTGCTGTCTCGGTGATGACCCCCCCGACAGTGCGGTGCTGTCTCGGTGATGACCCCTCCGACAGTGCGGTGCTGTCTCGGTGATGACCCTCTGACAGTGCGGTGCTGTCTCGGTGATGACCCTCCCACAGTGCGGTGCTGTCTACCCTCTGACAGTGCGGCACTGTCTCGGTGATGAACCCCCGACAGTGCGGCGCTGTCTCGGTGATGACCCTCTGACAGTGCGGTGCTGTCTCGGTGATGACCCTCCCACAGTGCGGCGCTGTCTCGGTGATGATCCTCTGACAGTGTGGCGCTGTCTCGGTACTGACCCTCTGACAGTGCGGCGCTGTCTCGGTGATGACCCTCCGACAGTGCGGCGCTGTCTCGGTACTGACCCTCTGACAGTGCGCTGCTGTCTCGGTGATGACCCTCTGACAGTGCGGTGCTGTCTCGGTGATGACCCCCTGACAGTGCGGCGCTGTCTCGATGATGATCCTCTGACAGTGCAGTGCTGTCTCGGTGATGACCCTCTGACAGTGCGGCGCTGTCTCGGTGATGACCCTCCCGACAGTGCGGCGCTGTCTCGGTGATGACCCCCCCGACAGTGCGGTGCTGTCTCGATGATGACCCTCTGACAGTGCGGCGCTGTCTCGGTGATGATCCTCTGACAGTGCGGTGCTGTCTCGGTGATGACCCTCTGACAGTGCGGCGCTGTCTCGGTGATGACCCTCCCGACAGTGCGGCGCTGTCTCGGTGATGACCCCCCCGACAGTGCGGTGCTGTCTCGATGATGACCCTCTGACAGTGCGGCGCTGTCTCGGTGATGATCCTCTGACAGTGCGGTGCTGTCTCGGTGATGACCCTCTGACAGTGCGGCGCTGTCTCGGTGATGACCCTCCCGACAGTGCGGCGCTGTCTCGGTGATGACCCCCCCGACAATGCGGTGCTGTCTCGATGATGACCCTCTGACAGTGCGGCGCTGTCTCGGTGCTGACCCCCCCGACAGTGCGGTGCTGTCTCGGTGATGACCCTCTGACAGTGCGGCGCTGTCTCGGTGTTGACCCTCTGACAGTGTGGCGCTGTCTCGGTGATGACCCTCCCACAGTGCGGCGCTGTCTCGGTGATGACCCCCCCTGACAGTGCGGTGCTGTCTCGATGCTGACCCTCCGACAGTGCGGCGCTGTCTCGGTGATGACCCTCTGACAGTGCGGTGCTGTCTCGGTGATGACCCTCCGACAGTGCGGTGCTGTCTCGGTGATGACCCCCCCTGACAGTGCGGTGCTGTCTCGGTGATGACCCTCTGACAGTGCGGCGCTGTCTCGGTGATGACCCTCTGACAGTGTGGCGCTGTCTCGGTGCTGACCCCCTCCGACAGTGCGGCGCTGTCTCGGTGCTGACCCCCCCGACAGTGCGGTGCTGTCTCGGTGATGACCCTCTGACAGTGCGGTGCTGTCTCGGTGCTGACCCCCCCGACAGTGCGGTGCTGTCTCGATGCTGACCCTCTGACAGTGCGGTGCTGTCTCGATGATGACCCTCTGACAGTGTGGCGCTGTCTCGGTGATGACCCCCCCGACAGTGCGGCGCTGTCTCGATGCTGACCCTCCGACAGTGCGGTGCTGTCTCGGTGATGACCCTCTGACAGTGTGGCGCTGTCTCGGTGATGACCCCCCCGACAGTGCGGCGCTGTCTCGATGCTGACCCTCCGACAGTGCGGTGCTGTCTCGGTGATGACCCTCTGACAGTGCGGTGCTGTCTCGGTGATGACCTTCCGACAGTGCGGTGCTGTCTCGGTGATGACCCCCCGACAGTGCGGTGCTGTCTCGGTGATGATCCTCTGACAGTGTGGCGCTGTCTCGGTGATGACCTTCTGACAGTGCGGCGCTGTCTCGGTGATGATCCTCTGACAGTGCGGCGCTGTCTCGGTGATGACCCTCTGACAGTGCGGTGCTGTCTCGGTGATGACCCTCCCACAGTGCGGTGCTGTCTCGGTGATGACCCTCCGACAGTGCGGCGCTGTCTCGGTGATGACCCTCTGACAGTGCGGCGCTGTCTCGGTGATGACCCTCTGACAGTGCGGCGCTGTCTCGGTGCTGACCCTCTGACAGTGCGGTGCTGTCTCGGTGATGACCCTCTGACAGTACGGTGCTGTCTCGATGCTGACCCTCCGACAGTGCGGCGCTGTCTCGGTGATGACCCTCTGACAGTGCGGCGCTGTCTCGGTGATGATCCTCTGACAGTGCGGTGCTGTCTCGGTGATGACCCTCCCGACAGTGCGGTGCTGTCTCGGTGATGACCCTCTGACAGTGCGGTGCTGTCTCGGTGATGACCTTCCGACAGTGCGGTGCTGTCTCGGTGATGACCCCCCGACAGTGCGGTGCTGTCTCGGTGATGATCCTCTGACAGTGCGGTGCTGTCTCGGTGATGACCCCCCGACAGTGCGGTGCTGTCTCGGTGATGACCCTCCGACAGTGCGGCGCTGTCTCGGTGATGACCTTCTGACAGTGCGGCGCTGTCTCGGTGATGACCCTCTGACAGTGCGGCGCTGTCTCGGTGCTGACCCTCTGACAGTGCGGTGCTGTCTCGGTGATGACCCTCTGACAGTACGGTGCTGTCTCGATGCTGACCCTCCGACAGTGCGGCGCTGTCTCGGTGATGACCCTCTGACAGTGCGGCGCTGTCTCGGTGATGATCCTCTGACAGTGCGGTGCTGTCTCGGTGATGACCCTCCCGACAGTGCGGTGCTGTCTCGGTGATGACCCTCTGACAGTGCGGTGCTGTCTCGGTGATGACCTTCCGACAGTGCGGTGCTGTCTCGGTGATGACCCCCCGACAGTGCGGTGCTGTCTCGGTGATGATCCTCTGACAGTGCGGTGCTGTCTCGGTGATGACCCCCCGACAGTGCGGTGCTGTCTCGGTGATGACCCTCTGACAGTGCGGCGCTGTCTCGGTGATGACCCTCCCACAGTGCGGCGCTGTCTCGGTGATGATCCCCCGACAGTGCGGTGCTGTCTCGGTGATGACCCCCCCGACAGTGCGGTGCTGTCTCGGTGATGACCCCCCCGACAGGTCGGCGCTGTCTCGGTGATGACCCTCCGACAGTGCGGTGCTGTCTCGGTGATGACCCCCCCGACAGGTCGGCGCTGTCTCGGTGATGACCCTCCGACAGTGCGGTGCTGTCTCGGTGATGACCCCCCCGACAGGGCGGTGCTGTCTCGGTGATGACCCTCCGACAGTGCGGTGCTGTCTCGGTGATGACCCCCCCGACAGTGCGGTGTTGTCTCGGTGATGACCCTCTGACAGTGCGGCGCTGTCTCGGTGATGAACCCCCGACAGGGCGGCACTGTCTCGGTGATGACCCTCCGACAGTGCGGTGCTGTCTCGGTGATGACCCTCTGACAGTGCGGTGCTGTCTCGGTGATGACCCCCCCGACAGTGCGGTGCTGTCTCGGTGATGACCCCCCCGACAGGTCGGCGCTGTCTCGGTGATGACCCTCCGACAGTGCGGTGCTGTCTCGGTGATGACCCCCCCGACAGGTCGGCGCTGTCTCGGTGATGACCCTCCGACAGTGCGGTGCTGTCTCGGTGATGACCCCCCCGACAGGTCGGCGCTGTCTCGGTGATGACCCTCCGACAGTGCGGTGCTGTCTCGGTGATGACCCCCCCGACAGGGCGGTGCTGTCTCGGTGATGACCCTCCGACAGTGCGGTGCTGTCTCGGTGATGACCCCCCCGACAGTGCGGTGTTGTCTCGGTGATGACCCTCTGACAGTGCTGTGCTGTCTCGGTGATGAACCCCCGACAGGGCGGCACTGTCTCGGTGATGACCCTCCGACAGTGCGGTGCTGTCTCGGTGATGACCCTCTGACAGTGCGGTGCTGTCTCGGTGATGACCCTCTGACAGTGCGGCGCTGTCTCGGTGATGACCCCCCCGACAGGGCGGTGCTGTCTCGGTGATGATCCTCTGACAGTGCGGTGCTGTCTCGGTGATGACCCTCTGACAGTGCGGTGCTGTCTCGGTGATGACCCTCCGACAGTGCGGTGCTGTCTCGGTGATGACCCTCTGACAGTGCGGTGCTGTCTCGGTGATGACCCCCCCGACAGGGCGGTACTGTCTCGGTGATGACCCTCTGACAGTGCGGCGCTGTCTCGGTGATGACCCCCCCGACAGGGCGGTGCTGTCTCGGTGATGATAAGCAGAAACATGGTTTGTTTTAAGAAGCTCTGAGCTGTCCCTTCAGGGACAGAGCCCTCTCAGCCATTCACACAACAAACCAATTGACCTCCCACAGACCTTAACATGGCCTTTGTTTTACGTGTGACCCACTGTCTGTGTATACACATTGCCTTTAAATAGCGCAGATCCTGCTCACAATTGACAGCTAGTAAGAAGCCAACACAAACATATCTCTCCTGATTAAACTCAGTCCTGTTTATTTATGTTCGACACAGAGATCTCCTGTTAGTTAGTGCACAGTGTTGTTTTAATTTTCGGTCCCTCTGACTGTCCAGGTACTGAGAACTCTTTCAGACAAACTCAACATTTTAATACCAGCTTAAGATCCAATTGGGATCTTCGAGGTACACAGCTTTGAAAGGACGGGTTGCATCGTTTAAAAATAACACCCAACACCCGCCACTCATCATCCCCACCCCCCCAAACCATCACCCACACCCCCATCCATCACCCCCACAACCGACACCCATCACCCACACCCCTACCCATCACCCCCACAGCCGACACCCATCACCCACACCCCCATCCATCACCCCCACAACCGACACCCATCACCCACACCCCCATCCATCACCCCACAGCCGACACCCATCACCCACACCCCCTACCCATCACCCCCACAACCGACACCCATCACCCACACCCCCTACCCATCACCCCCACAACCGACACCCATCACCCACTCCACCATCCATCACCCCCACAGCCAACACCCATCACCCACACCCCCTACCCATCACCCCCACAACCGACACCCATCACCCACACCCCCTACCCATCACCCCCACAGCCGACACCCATCACCCACACCCCCTACCCATCACCTCCACAGCTGACACCCATCACCCACACCCCCTACCCATCACCCCCACAGCCGACACCCATCACCCACACCCCCTACCCATCACCCCCACAGCCAACACCCATCACCCACACCCCCTACCCATCACCCCCACAACCGACACCCATCACCCACACCCCCATCCATCACCCCCACAACCGACACCCATCACCCACACCCCCTACCCATCACCCCCACAGCCAACACCCATCACCCCCACCCCCATCCATCACCCCCACAACCGACACCCATCACCCACACCCCCTACCCATCACCCCCACAACCGACACACATCACCCACACCCCCATCCATCACCCCCACAACCGACACCCATCACCCACACCCCCTACCCATCACCCCCACAACCGACACCCATCACCCACTCCACCATCCATCACCCCCACAACCGACACCCATCACCCACACCCCCTACCCATCACCCCCACAACCGACACCCATCACCCACACCCCCATCCATCACCCCCACAACCGACACCCATCACCCACACCCCCTACCCATCACCCCCACAGCCAACACCCATCACCCCCACCCCCATCCATCACCCCCACAACCGACACCCATCACCCACACCCCCTACCCATCACCCCCACAACCGACACACATCACCCACACCCCCATCCATCACCCCCACAACCGACACCCATCACCCACACCCCCTACCCATCACCCCCACAGCCAACACCCATCACCCCCACCCCCATCCATCACCCCCACAGCCGACACCCATCACCCACACCCCCTACCCATCACCCCCACAACCGACACCCATCACCCACTCCACCATCCATCACCCCACAACCTACACCCATCACCCACACCCCCATCCATCACCCCCACAACCGACACCCATCACCCACTCCACCATCCATCACCCCCACAGCCGACACCCATCACCCACACCCCCATCCATCACCCCCACAACCGACACCCATCACCCACACCCCCATCCATCACCCCCACAGCCGACACCCATCACCCACACCCCTACCCATCACCCCCACAGCCGACACCCATCACCCACTCCACCATCCATCACCCCCACAGCCGACACCCATCACCCACACCCCCATCCATCACCCCCACAACCGACACCCATCACCCACACCCCCATCCATCACCCCCACAACCGACACCCATCACCCACACCCCCTACCCATCACCCCCACAACCGACACCCATCACCCACACCCCCATCCATCACCCCCACAACCGACACCCATCACCCACACCCCCATCCATCACCCCCACAGCCGACACCCATCACCCACACCCCTACCCATCACCCCCACAACCGACACCCATCACCCACACCCCCATCCATCACCCCCACAGCCGACACCCATCACCCACACCCCTAC